>NW_011371374.1:102597-155314 GCF_000150735.1 Paracoccidioides brasiliensis
ATTTCTTCCTCCCCTCCCTTTTTCCCCCGTATTTTTGACAACAAGGCAAGGGGAGGAAGGGCTCTAAATACTTATTCTAAATTCCGGTCTGGTCTTTTTTCTTCCTGTAACATCTCCTCATATATATCGCTAGGTACCTATAGATAGCTGGATATGCCCCAAGTAGATTTGAATCATAACCCATTTTAATTAATGGCTGCTATCGAATCCTGCAAACCACCTCCCGGCGCTACCGAGCTCCAAATCACGTGCCAACCCACTCGCGTTTTCCAAGGAGGAGGGAATTACCTAATTTGTCAACATGGTTCAGCATAACGTCATTCTGTCCCGGTCGCCCAAAGTAAGTCCCCTGCCTGACATTATTAGCCGCCTTGTTTGCCAGATCTGCCAGTGACGGGTGCCGCGGGGACCAACAGCGAAAGCAACGGCTCAACGTCATGGTTCCCCCCCCCCCCCCCCAAGGTTTCTCGTTCGTTGCTAGACGTCCTTATATAAAGTATCGTCCCATTTCCCGGGAAAAATTCACCCCCCCCCCCCCCCCTCTCATACAACATTAGCAGACCAATTCCCCACAAGGCGCGTAACCTGACCATGGCCGGAAAACCAGGCATATTTCACTTAATAGTCCCTTGCCAATGAGTTGTACGGAAAATTACCCATTTCTGCCATCTATCAATATACCCCCCCCCCCCCCCTTTTTTTTTCCTCCCAAATCCATAGCGATATCCCAGAGGCGAAAAAGGGACTCTAAACAAAACTATCCATTCCCAATTGGAGCTCTGATAATAAAACAGCATACCGCCACCTTTCTACTTCCCCCCTTTGCGCCCTCTTCACATCAAAGCAACTATGTCCAAGTCACGTCTGCCGATGTATCTAGGTCTCGCCGCCGCTGGTGCGGGAGGATACTATCTATACTCCGCCGGAGGCGATCCTAAGAGAGCCACTCGGAAATTCGAAGGTGAGCGGGCTGCTCTCAAATTGACGTATAACTCTAGCTCCAGCCGCGGAGGTCCAACTTGGGCTTCCTCAGGAGCCAATTTTACCCGTCTCCCTTCCCCTGCTTGCACTAGTCCACAGTGGAAGAAAATTGGATCGAGAATGGGTGAACTGACCGTGGTGGCGTGGGCGCATTTTCATGGTCTGTAGATGATGCTTCACGCGCAGGATCGAAGATTCGAAGCGAGAGCAACAAGGCGCTGGGCGCTGAGCAACTCGGGAAGGATATAGATGAGGCGGTAAGTAGCCAATGTTTCACCTCTTACCCCCCTGTTCAACCTCTGCTCCCTCCTCCTTTTTCACACCCTATTTTTTTTTTATTTTTTAAATACCCACCACTCAACCATAAGTATTGTGCACGACTTCTACTATACCACGTCGCAACTCATATCATGAAATCAAAATTAAAGTGATAATTGCACATGCAACATTGCTAATTCAATGTATCCGATCGGAATGATCGGCAATGTTTTCAGGCCAAGAAAGCACAGCGAGCGGATGAAAGAGCCGCTCATCTTGCCAAGGAAGGTGTCGATAGGTTCGAAAAGGCCCGTCACGAAGCTGCCAGAGATGTAAATGCGAAGATTGACGCGTTCGACAAGACTGTTGAGCAGAAGGCGGCTGAGGCTAAGAGCGGAGTGTCTTCGTGGTTTGGCAAGAAATGAGGAAGATGATGACCATGATGAGAAACGGGATTGCTGATTTACGATGAAGTAATGGATTTTGGGTGTGAATGCTGACCTTGAAACTTGATTCTCTCTCTCCTTTTATTTTTATTTTTATTTTTATTTTTATTTTTGGACAAAGTCCCTGGCGAAATATGAGTTAACTATTGGAATATTTTTGTTTATTTTTTCTCCCCTTTTCGTCCCATGTTCGATCGCCTATGTCCATGTCCATTGGCGACACATCCTGCTTCAAGAAGCTCAGGAGATGTCCACTCGAGAGCCTGGACCAGGTCTTGTTTAGGCAATCTTTGCGGGATAAGTAGAGCATGGAGGATGTGTGCTGAGCGGGGATGCTTCATCGTTTTAAATTTGATTGAATCGAACCTACAAGCTGTAAACTACAAACCGTTGTCAGTTGTATCGTGATCTCAGATGTACAAGGAATTATATTTTTTAAAAAAATATTATAAAATAAAAAGTAATGTATAGAATAATTGTAAACTATATGCAATTATATTAAAATTACATATATTACGTATTTAAAGAGCGACCATAATTTTTATTTATTTACATCATTAACATTAATATATTTTTTATATAACTTTATAATATTTTATATAACCAACTAGTTTAGTTAAAATTATTTGGCCAGATTATTAGTAGTGAAACCAGAATTTAACCCGATTAGGCTAAGCGCCTTCAAGCGCGTCCCAAATCGCGTCGCTGGTACCAACCCCCGCATTCCCGCCTTGAAATCCAAATATGCATCCTCCTTCATTGCAGCCTGGGCAGCGAGCCCTCACACAGAACAAGAAGAAAACAAAGAAAGACATCCCACTGTTTGGCCTGCTTTGTGAATGTCTCCATCTCAAATTCTCTCTTCGCTACACCTATCTATATGTCCATAACCCCTTCCTAGTTCCCGTCCTCCTTGCTGTACATACGTACGCAGTAGCTCCTTACATTGAATACTTAGAGACAGAGTATCTTATCCCTGACGACGGGGAAAGAAAGCGTCATCAGTCATGGGCCCAAGGGTCAAGTTCTCGCGCCCGTCCAGGGCGTCAACCCGCTGCCTTCCTCCGCAACAAACCGCGATACAGGAATTTGCAAAGGCGACAAAGTCAAGAGCAAGCCAATTCGATGCCAAAGATGTCCTTTCCTCCAAGAAGCGCAAGGTTGGCGAGATCGAGGTTCAACTGGTCGAAGTTACCAGCCGCAGCGCCGAAGATAGTAGCTCCTGTGACGAAATCGGTGAAAGACCGTCCAAGGGAGCGCGGCTGAGCAAATCATCGGTCTTGCGCTCGAAAACCTGTTCTCCTCCTTCTCCATCTCCTACAACGCGATCAACCTCTTCCCTAACACCAGCGAAGAAGGCTTTAACATCTGGCCCATCTTCGCTCTCCGCCACTGGAAACAAAAACAACCCTCTGCCCCGTACAACTACCGATCCCAATACCAATACCAATACCAATACCAATACAAATGCGAATGAGATATCCGATTATGACAACCTGCCGCAATCCTTCCACGACCTCATCGCTCTGCATTCTTCCTTTCTCTCAGCGTTATCCCTCCACTACTCTCACAATGGACTATGCACCCCCGCAGATCTTAACCTATTACTCCCCAGCACAGAAAAGATATGGAAGAAGCGCAAGGTCCACAGAGAAGATCTACAGAGACTTCTATACATATTGGAGAGTGACACAGAGCCAGCCTGCAAAGGCGACGACAAGAGTAATGACTCCGGCATGACCTTCAGAATCGCCAACTATGGAATCCGCAAGACATGTCTGGAGTTCCTGGACCCAAAAAACAGCAGGAGCCCGAAGAAGAACATGAACAACTTTGGACCCCCTTTTGACGAAGCAGAGCTAAACGCGAAATTCCGCATCAACCTACAACGCATCTGGCGCAGCTCTACCCACAACCAATCACCATCGGGCACACATCCCACCCCCGCCATCCCCCTAGCCCCAATCCACGACTCGACAAAAGCCTTCACATCCCTCCGCATCGGACAACAACGCCTTCTCGATTTCAAGCGGGGCATGGTGGGACTGAAAGCTGCCGCCACCGGTCCTGAAAGTGGTAGTAGTAGTAGCAAAGACGGCAAAGGTGTGTCTGTCACCTCTTCTCCAACCGCAGCCAGTCGTCGTAGCGGGCTTCTCCAACGGATCCAGAACAAACAACTCAAGCAGACGACGCTGGCTCCGCCGCCGACTAAGGAGGCTCTCCTGCGCCGTTCCGCGGTTGATTTGGTTGAGGAGGTTGTTGGGGTGTTGATTTTACTTAGACCGGCATCGTCGGCGGCGCCTGCATCTTCTGCATCTTTTGTATCTTCAAATTCTTTGTCGTCGTCGTCGTCGTCATCATCATCTTCTGTCAGCCGTGCAACATTTACAACCTCCCTGTCTCGCAAAAAGCCGTATCGATGGAACACCATCATTCAGAATATTCGAGATTCCCTACGGTGTCCCATCTCCAAGCAGGAGGCGGAGGCCTGTTTGGATCTCCTAGCCCAGCCATCCGTGGCAGGGGAATGGGTTAGTATTGTAACCGTTAATCGGATTAAATCTGTGGTGTTGAGGTCTGGAATTGATGTTTTCCCGTGTGAGATTAGGAAGAGGGTGGAGCATTTGAAGGTTTGATTTTTGTTGATTTTGTTTACCTTTCTTTTTTTCTTTTTTCCTTTTTCTCTTCTTTTTCGGGCATATTGGCGCAGTGTTTTGATATTGCTTTTGGTGTTGCACTCTTGCCTATGGGGGTGTTCCGGATGATTGATTATAGTCATGCCGTTCTTAATACTGTATTTTGATAGATGTGTATAACCTAGGTGATAGAAGTTGGATAATCAGGTTTTTAGGAAAATATCCTCTTAGAGCAGATGTATAATTACGTTTTAGCCTTGAAAATCGGGAATATAGATGGTTGGATTCCTCAATGTTAATACACTCCTTTTACAAATCTGTTGCTTCCATTGAACACATTCCACTTCGTGAGAAAAAGGAGAATAGGAGGGAAAAATAAAACAATTAAAAATAAAGCATAAACAGAGTGAGAAGTATTGTAATTTTTTTCAACATAAAAAACATCTGTGCAACTCAAAAAGTCATCATTGAATTGATATACATGTTCTCTGTCATACAAACAAATATGAGCAGTGGTGTTCTCTTCATGTATCATGCACACACACACACACACACACAGTTCATAAAACGTAATTGATGCCAGCTATTAGGAACATTACCAATGACTCTAACACCGAAAAGACTGCTCAGTGAACTCATCATGCACAGAGACTCACAGATGCTCCATGAAGCCGCAGCTAGCTTCGTACCTATCACGGACGCACCGGGCAACTGCTTCGTAGAAGAAGTGCTGTAACTATATACCCGGATGCCGAGGTTGTGAGTTGTCCACCGCAATCCGGGGAGGCGGTGGAGGAATTGGGAGGCACCGACGAAGCGGTCCGGGGCTGGGCTTTGACTCCGGTTCCATGGACGAGTTGATATCTGATGCTGGTTGGGTCAGGTCCGTCTTTGGAGCTGTGGATGTCTTTTGTTGTTTGGTTTTTTTTTTTTTTTAACCCGTTTTATATGGTATTCTTGTTCTTTTGTTTGATCCATTGGCATGATGCGTCATGGGCAATGTATACATACCCACACTCCTTGGTACGTTCTAGATAAGAGGAGCAATTCGGTCCTGTGAACGTTCTCCTTCTAACGGCTGCCTTTCCCCACTCCCTTCCCTTTCATTATTATCATTGCAGAGGCGCAATGCTGAGATACCCTATACAGAATGAATGGACGAACATAAATAAGTGAAGAAATAACGCCCCTCACATAAGTTCCACTTGATGGAACTGAGTGATGGATGGGCTCCCTTGCGCGAGATATTGGGAATCAATATGCCAGATGAGACGTTCACTAGTGCAAATGATTCTTATGCTATTGAGGGCCTGGCACAGCAGATTGTGCTGGAGGCCCGGTCGGATTGGGCAGGCATATTTGCACTGACTGGGGCTTTGGGATATGGTACGTGGTGGCTATCGAAGAGCAGCATTGTACGGGTTGCAACACAAACAGGCTTGGAGGGTATTAATGCGTGCAATATTGCTTTTGACTGCAAATATGAGCGAATTCAGGGTGAATGGGATAAATACGAGGGAGGCATGTAGGCCAGAAAACAACAGGTTCGGCAGGTGGAAGCACAGGAAAGGGGGTATTCGGAATGGAGGCCCCACGACATCTTGGAAAGGATGAAGCGAACGAAAGAAGAAGTCGATGCATTTCGCAAACGAGAAGAAGAGAGACAGGACAGAGAGAAGAGGAGTGAAGAAACAAGAAAGCAGGAAAGAGGCTAGACGAAAAGAAGAGATAGGAAGCAAGAAGAGGAGCGGAAGAAGAGACACACCCAAGGGCAGGACCGGTATGATTTCATCAGCAGCTTGAAGGACGTTCTTGATGAAGTTGAGCGGCAAATGAAGGGTGATATCATCAGCACACACAAACTTCAACTTTCAACCCAAGGACCACCGCCGGGGGTGTGTCTCCGTGTTTCTCACCACCACCCCCTTCTCCTCCTCCGACCAGTGCGGCAAAATCGCACTAACTGCTCTCACAGGCGCTGGTGGCCACGTATCGAGGGTGCTGGTTCGCGCGCCAGTATTGCGACCGATACTGCCCAATTTACTTGCTAGGCTCTCCCAGTTGCGATGCTCGAGCATGCGTACCTTGCATGATTCGAGAATGCAATGGCTGAAGAAGTTTGTTCCTCGAAGGCAGATATCGCGCCTTGTTTTGGGGTGAGAAGCTGTTTTGGATCTTGTCCATTGATATCCTATAATTTTCGTCGTTTTCATCTTCATTTTTCTTTCAGTTTATTTTCTCTCTCATTTTTAGCATCGTTATTCCAGTTTGGAACGCTGTTTTCTAAATTCGTCTGCAACATAATTAAAAATAACAGACTCCCAGCCAAAATGCATGGAATTGCCCTTGCCAATGTGGATCCACGCTCTCTCAACACAGAAAGGAATTTCTCCTGGTAACGGCCGTAAAGAGATCTCGGCAAATATCTAGCTACGTTGCCAAGATGGAGCCGTTAGAACGGCGTGTCAAGGATCGGCATTTTTTATTTTTTGAAACACGACACTTGTTCCGGTTGTTCCCATGAATGAGGACGCAGCCACTTGAACCAAAATCGTGAATCTGGTTATTCAGATTGCATGATACGTGTCCCTCCCCCGGCTATTCTTAGCCCTTTTTAACGTTCTTGAGACTCCTTAGTCCAATGCCTCAGCCTTCGATTTTCCGCAATGCCGATCGTTAGTAACCAACTCCACACACGAGTTACGCTCTTCATGGTAAAATTATCAACCCAACAAGTATCGTTCAGCATTGTCATTCAATATCTGGGCCGAGAGAATTCGGGTGGGACCTTGATTTCTGTTGATCTAAATTCGGAGTTGAGGATGCATTGGCACCGTACAACTCATTTCGTAATACCTGGTCTCCGGGCCCCGCCAGAGGTTGGGTGGGGAGGGAAGAATCCTATCAGCCCTGTTGCTCTACGGGGCAATTGTGATCTCTGTGGATCTTGTTCATTGCCCATCTGCTTACAGGGCTCATTTCTTTCTCAAACCTCCTGGGCAAAAATGGGAATTGTTATGTTAGTCCATGATCGACAGACCCAGTTTACATTTTCGCTTCCAGCTGAACAGGTATTTTGCAAAAACACGCCCTTTTCAGGCCTCATGAGGGAGATCTTTCCCTTGTCAAAATGGTCATGCTCTATTCTTTATATCGCAATTGGGATATGTCCTTCTGTGAAGGGAATACAGCAAGGACATCATCCTGAGCTGGCACAGCATTTGCTTGAAAACAGCAGCAACCGTTTAGAGTCAGTCGTTGGAATACCTTCCTCGAACCAACGAAGCCTTTTCCTTTACTATTCTTCTGAAGTCCCTGTCCATTTGACACGTACCATCCAGCCCTGGTGAATGGTGACCGTCAGATTTACCATTAGTGTTGTGAACCCCATCGGCGGTAAGAATCAAGACAGGTTTCTCTCCCTGCCGCCAATCTCAGTACCCAACCGAGACAAGATCTCAGATCCCAGGATTATACTGATCCGTTTCAGTATCACAGTGCATTCATGACCAAGAAGTATATATCTGGCCCAATTCTTGGCCATTTCATGAAATATGTAGCTGCCGCGAGGGCTAGTTTCTAATACTCCGTTCAAGAGTTGTCAGCTCCTCTTTTTTATTTCGGAAGAGTTAAAACCGAAATACATAGCGTTCAGCTCGCGGCAGAGGAGCCTTGTTACGTTTTCCTAGGCATTAGTTGCGTAAGAAACCTGTTCGTGGATAGTATCTCCCACGTTGCTATCCCTATGCTGCTCCACCTATATAGTCGTGGCGGATGTTGCCAATTTACATGCACAGTCATTGTTGCTTCTGCTGCCAATGACCTCAAGGTAGCTAAAAAGCATATATATCTATATATATATCTGCCCAGGTATTTAAAAGGCTACTCGCCAGCTCTAAACCATATCATTTTCCCTTTCTCCCATTTTCCGGACTCATTCCACAGCTACCCTCTCTTCCCCATGATGAATATATGGAGGTCAATACTTATATTTCTAGGGTTCAAAAAGTCCTATAATTTTATACTCTTCTTCATCTTTGCCGGCGGCCTGCTTGGCTTTACTCTTGCGCGTCTACAATTTCTCGACATTGGCGGACGTTATGTCAACGGCACCGGTCCTGGAGAGTGGTTCTATCAAGATGCCGGTTTCAGACGTGTCGGCATCACCCTTCATCTAGGCACCATCCTCCCCTGCGGAATCCTCGTGATATTTCAGTTCATTCCCTCGATTCGATATCGAGTAATACTCTTCCACCGCATCAACGGATACATCATCATCACGTTGTTCCTCATTTCCAACGCTGGAGCATTAATGATCACCCGCCATGCCTTTGGCGGCGGCGTGGAGATACAATTGGCCATAGGCCTTCTGGTTCTAATGAGCACTGTCAGCGTCGGCATAGCCTACTACAACATCCGCCGACTGCAGATCGAGCAGCATCGTGACCATCCGCCCCTTGCTCGAAATCATCACGCGAACTGCCGTCAGGCTTGGTGACTACTACGAAGTCTGGTCCTGCGAGAAGATCAATTTCACTTGGCAGTTCTACAAGGTTCCTGTCTCCTATCTAGTCGCATATCCGATGTGTTCACCTCCTCCAAACGGTTCAGAGCCGCTCCCAGGCTACAAGCCCGTAGCGATCGTCCATCCAGATAAAAATATCAGGGACCCAGCCAGGATTGGGGCAAATCTCCACGTCTCATTTGGATTGGCAGTGTGGCTTGCGATGGCCATGCACATTATCGGAGTGGAGATTTACCTGCAGTTGACGCCGCGGGAGAACCAACGGTTGCGCATGGTGAGCTATAAACGACAAAAGGAGGCTGGGTATGAGAATCCTGGGAGCGCTGGTCTTGTTGTACAGAAGATTGGCGATGCGGAACTTTGGCTTCCGTCGGTTGAAATAGACCAGACAGAGCTAACTGAGGTGTTAAAGTGAAAAATCTTAACTATTACGTTACACTTCACATCTACTCCTGTCATCTGCTACTATTTGCAGTTGCTACTTAAGTGTCTTCATTTGTTAGTGAGATTAGGTATGTATGGACCTTGGTATTGCTCTATCTTGTTATATCAAGGCTTGGAAATATAAAACTTCAGCATTTAGTTCAATTTGTATATAGTGCAATTACTATCCACCGGTTGTAGGGGATAACTGTTTTTATAAGTTTTCCCAGTTCCAATTACATCCATAGACTACTTTCGTTTTCTATTGGCACCTATAACTAAGGTTGTTAACAATCCATGCGCCATTAGCCAAGCGGTCATCGAAATAGTTTCCAACCACCAACTATCCTACGCGAAGATATTCCTAGTATTGTTAATTCATCACCACCTCCGCCAGAAGGACAGAAACGAATTGCTGGAATGGATAACTATATTTTGAACCTGGGAAGCAAGTATTATGTCCACCTCTATTTGCATAGTGAACAGTACAATGACAGGTCAAAGTGAGACAAATACTGAAGATACAATTGTAAAGGGCAAAAAAAAAAAAAAAAAAAAAAAAAAAAATCGAAACAAATATGATAACGAGTAAATTGGTCATTGCCATCTTGCTTTGTACGCCTTTAACATTCAAATCACATTTTGTTCTCAGCATCGTCTTCTAAAAGCCGCTGTTTTTCTGCTCTGTCCCTCTCAGATTCCTCCCAATACGCCTCGAGTGCCTGAACAAAACCCAGAAGCAGATCTTCGCATATAATAATAGTTGGGTCCTCCCAGACGCCCCTGAGCCCAGAGGTCACCCAGTCCGGTAGTTTGTCAGAAGCCCCTCCCCTCCTCGACCTGAGCAGCATAGCCACAGCAAAATGAAAGTGAAGATACTGCATACTCGGCCTAAAGGCATTTTCCGGTTGGAATATGAGTTTTCTTTGGTTCAATTCGTTGAAGGTCATATCCTGAGTCCCCATTTGAGAATGGAGAGACGTATCGAGGACTCTGAACTCGAACTCTGGGGGATTGGCGCTAACATCCTCCGGTATGATGACAATCTGGAACTTCTCAAACGCCTCCTTGACACGCGGGGGTAAGAAAAGTCCATTTTTGGCCCCGTTGATATCAATATCAGGGCCCTCCGCGAAAACAAGAACCATGTTTCCCTGTCCAGCTATGGTCGGGAAGATGTGGGCTGCACCCACGTCTGATTTTTTTATCCAGCCCACCGCAATAGGGCACCAAACTTCGCCCTCCGGCGAGCCTTCAGGGCAGTATGCGTTTTCCAGGTTATTCACAAAGGTCTGTTGTTCTTCCGGGGTAATATCTTCCGTCAAGGACAAAACTAGGTCCGCAAATTTAGCCTGGCGATTTTCAGCGCGTTTGGCATCCGGCTTCTCTCCGATGGTGTTTCGAAATAGGTGCCACATTTCTCTTCCAAGGCGATCCCGCTCTCCGAAATAGACAAGCTGCTCCTCACGATAATGCTTCACTTTTCTGGCAAACTCGACACTGTCCTCCGCTGGTGCGAAAATCCTTTCGCTGACGCGACATTCCAGTTCGTTCAACCGGATTTTGTAGTTTATCTCGCGTAATTGAAAGGTAAGACAGTCCCAACTGCCAAACGGAACGTTCATATATCCGTTGACTGCGACATTTATTTTTTCGTAGAGTTCGGCTCGAGCTGAAAGCTCTTCAGCGGTGAAATCGCCAGAGAATAGAATTTCCTTGTCTTCAAGCTCCTCTGGAATATCGGGGACATCAGGGACATCGTCCATAGTGGAGGGAAGGAGTTTGATTCCAAGAAGGGGGTTCAAGTAAGTGAGATGTCGAGGCCAATACTCTGTGAAATTCAGAGTAGATAAAGAGAAAAGAGGAAGAGTAGGAAGAGTAGGAAGAGTAGACAAGGGGATTTGAAATATCAACAGATATCTAATATTGCTTGAATAGTAACACAGCAACTAAAGAAGGAAGACGATGAAATGTCTTCTGTGACCTTTTTTTTTTTTTTTCATGAGACTGATTCTCTCATTAAAGATCACTGAAATTGACTGACAATTTCGAATCTGAAAGATGTTCACAACATCAAATACTACATTGTGTTGTGTGTTGCTATGTGCTTTTATACACATTCTGCGAATTTGACATTGTCATTGAGCAGACACAAGTCTGCAATCTTATTTCTCTCTTCTTCAGATCTTGAAAGAACAATATCACAAATAGATAAAAACATTAACGGTTGGACTTTACAGCACTATACTTCCACATCTGCGCTCGTATCAAGTAGAAAGAGTTCCCTTAATACAGCTCCTGAACCGAATTGGCTGCAAGCTTTCATATCTGAAGGACCACTGATTTGGTGCCCATTAGTTTGCAGTTCCTCACTGTAGAAAACGAAAAGAAGGAAACCTGATAAACCATGAAAGACATTGGCAAGAGCAAGCCTACGCACGTCGCGCCAAAACTCCCAGAGCGAGCTGTCTGTGACTCCAATTTCCTGTGGTGGTGGTATTCCAATAAGAATGGGTCCCCGTGTAAAAAATCTCATCTATACGTAATCGCGCCGTCCTCACCAGAGACATATGTGGGATGGGAAGAAAAGGAGAAGAGAAAGAGTGCCTCCAAGATACGGGCTGCAGCGACATTCGAGAAAACCGATAGCTATCCACTAGGAAAAAAAACGCCTCATCGCATAAAGACACATAAACAAAATAAAAATAAAAAACCACAGTTGTCAAAACGGTATGGCCTCGCTGATTTTCTGGTTCAATTCAGCGGGGGCTCCGAGAAGCCTGCAAATTGTTCATCGAGCAGTCAGTAAAAGGTGGGGGGGGGGGGGGGAAACGATGCACTAAGGATAGGGAAAACAAGCACTCCGTCCCCGTCTTTGTAGCCCAGCAGCAGCAGCAAAAGATAGATGCTGGTCAACACACGACCTGTTTCATAATACTCAGGTTATATATCTCGGCACATGGCTTGCGCGAAATTAACCGCGACTCCCTTCAAGAGGTAAATCAACAAGGTGGGGAGTTGAGTGAGGGATATTGCGCACAGCAGCAGCAACACTCGTTAGGAATCCTATACAGCGTTGATAGAAGAGGGCCGAGTTAGTCATTTGAACTTCTTTTGGTCTTTCATGGCGATATTTTTTTGCGCCAGGCATACCTAAAGTAGGGCCAACCACTTTGCAACGACATGGATTTTGCGTCGTTCCGCATTGAAAGCAGATCGGGATCGGAAATCCAGGGAAAAGACATCGTGAAGGGTTCGATACCTGGTTCATAAGGGAGGATTGAACAGTATATCGCATGGCAGCAGGTGCGCCAATCTTATTCTTCAAAAGTTGCCATTGTGCCAGTGAACCTGTCAAATACTTCATTGAATGTCCAGTAAGTAAGGACTACCGATATGGCGAAGTATCTCGGCATATCTTCATCCCTTCTTGAGGGATGTTGAGGCAGTGATGACAAGAGTTGAAACGCGAAGGGCGAAGCTTGAAAGCTTAACCAGAATTAACTTTCGTGCAAGAGCTTGATTTGAACTCCCTTCATCCTATGTTGGGGGTTGAATTTGTTAGAGTGAACTTGCTGAGGGATGTCTCTAAGATATGATAAATGGAAGTTGAGGTTGGAATTTCTAAAGTCTGATTGGTCGAGAGGAATGTTGTATCGTAGTTGGATGAAATAAGAGCATTTCGAATGCTCAGGAAGACCTAATTGTATATAGTTAGTTATTCAATCCCGCCCTTTTTATAAATTCCTACATAATCGGGTTCCTAGAGGCCTCACCAGGCATGGCGAAAGCAAATCCAAAAAACCACCTGTCAACAGTTAACTGTAAATAGCGGCAAAAGTTTCTCAGATATACCACACATGAATATAAATAATCCTTACGTTGGTTTCTCCTCTCCATCAACGCCTTTTCCAGCAAATTTAACGCCCAATCCTTCCCCAAATTCCCCGCATTCTTCGCTCCAAATCCAACACTCCATATCCGATCTCTTGGACTGGCTTCTACAAGTCCCCTGCTTCCAGAAGCCAATAGCTGCTCCTTAAGCTTCGGATTCCGAGTAAATTTCAAATACTTCCCTCGACAACGATCTGATATCGATGCTTTTTCTATACAGAAGCGTCGAAGTTGGATATTTGGCAGCCAATGCTCCGGAGGTCTCTGGAATGTGGTGATTCAGTGTCCCGTGCAAAAGATTTTCTCCGTGTCATCTGGAGCGAAAAGGAGCCCTAACATAAAGGATACAACCATTTGAGATATAAACATGTAACTTATCACGTGGATAGAACAGGTTTCTCACTGCTCAGCATTGTCATATTTCAGGGTTTCAATGCTATTTTTACTACCAGCTCAGCTGCAACCCACCAGCAAAACCTGTGAGTGGGACAGGTTCCCACTGGTCAACTATCAGAAGTCATCAGTCATCCATCTTGATAAAATAGGCTGAGGATTGACCGCGGCTGGATGGCTAACCCCCGGATATCAGGCGTCAGAATACCAATACAAAAATCTCTCATTAAACACTTGACCTGGCATGTCGCAAGGATGTGGCTGGGGTGATACCAAGCTTTACCAAGCAATCTTTTGTTAACTTAGTTAACTAACGGTTACTGTAACTAGTTAACTATTTAACATGATCAAGGTTCTGACATATGTGGCTCAACACCAAGTGACAAAGCCACAGCGGTGACGTTTCAGGGAATCACTAACTGCGCACTTGGCTGCACAGGCCTTGACAAATAAGGCTTATCCAAACCAATCATAACGGGCTCTTACAGCAATAGGTTTGCTGTTGACGTTTGCTTCTAGAAAGCCTGTAAATTGGACGTCTTTTCCCCCTTTCAAATAATCCTTCCTGCCCAACTTTTGCAAAAGCCCAGGAACTAGTTAGCATTGATCGTATTAGTTAGTTTTGCAAGCGGGCTTAAAAACATGCACATGGCTAGCCCCGGCGACGCCGCCTTGGGACTCATGCTCACTCACCCGTTCTCTCATTCACCACCTGCCATGACCTCCTTTTTTCCTCTCCGATGAGCAGGCAACTTGAAACCTGTGACTAGCGCCAGCCATGGATAAAGCCGTAAATATAACCTGAATAGCCCGTGTGCAATTGCCGTTCCTTGCTTCCTCCCAAGGGCTTTGCATGAAGATCTCACATGATTGCTCTGCTTCCCTTCTCACTCACACCAGGAACCCATCCACTTCTCTCGTTTAACCTTCATATCCATGGGTTGGCCCTCTTTATCCATACACTCTCGGCTTTATATCGACTTTCCCCTATATAGAGCTTTATCCCCTTCCTCTCCGTCGAACCCAGCCCTATAGAAATAACCCCGCCGGACCCACACCGTCAATCAGTAAATCTCAGTTATTTTCCTCATTCCTGTTCTACCATTTCCCCCAACAAGTAAACATCTGCCGGGCTATACCTCCGCACGAAACGCGCCGATCAAATAAACCCACTTTTGCCTGTCAAACCGACAGACAATCCAACAACCTCAGCCAAGCATAAAAAAACTAAACCCAAGAAAGAAAGGAAGAAAGAAAATCAATAAATAAAAAAAAAAAAAACATGCCATCAAACCGACTAATCCCCCTCTTAATCCTATTCATCGTCGTCGCCTTTCTGGCAGTCATCCTCTTCGTGACGTGGAGTATCATGATGGCCGTCAAGATGCAGACGAAGCAGGAAATGGAGAAGAAAAACGTGATGATGTCACGGGACGGGTTGAAGGTTGGTATCAAGGAGTTGAATGATGAGAAGTACAAGGATATCAGTCAGAGGTATGTATGGGTTTGCTTTCTCTTTTTTTTCTCTCTTTATCTTTATGATCCTGTCAACAAGGGTTTGGTTTTTTTCCTTCCTCCTCCGCTCGTTTGTTTATTGCTCCTGAAATGCAAGTCACGTTAAGTTACCCCAATTCACAATTCACATTTACAAATCTCTACTCTCAACGAGGTATATCCCTTGAGAATATATTTTGGCCACTATTTTTAACAAATCTCTTCTCGCCATATCAATAGTGTCCTGGTCAACATCTGGAATCACAGCACATTCCCCGCATACAAGCGAAGGTGGTGGAACAATGGATTCAGCAACAACAACAACAACAGCGGGAACGGGAAGTAAAGCTACCCACCTATTTGGAGGGAAATTGGGGCCTTTCATTTATATGTAAGTACTTTCTTTTATATATATATATATATATTTTCCTTTTCTTTTTCTTCTCATTGAATTATCAAAGAATGTATGTTCCACCTCTTCCTCGCACACCCTCATCGCGATAGTCGCGATAGCCATGGGGCATCACTCTATATCCTTCTGCCATTGTTGTTGTTAGTCGTTATTGTTGTAGCAAACTCATGCTAACTTTTTGTTAACGGCACATCTACACGTCATTGCAGTCAGGGACAGGATGCCTAGACAGTTTTGACCGTGGATGCACTGTCTTTATTTTCCATTCATGCCTTTTTGTTGTCACTTTCACTTTCACTTTCACTTTTGCTTCTGCTTTCACCTTCACCAAAAGCATTCAATTCCAACATGTTTCCTGAAAACTCTGAGTACAAGATACCCACCCCATTGTATAGAATTGCACCTATTTTGATAGTATACATGAAATAGTATATGCTTTATGAAATTGTGAAACTTTATGAAACTGAAAGATGTCATTATCAGCTATGATTTCCATGCACTGCCCTTTGAATCCCAGTCAGTGGGTTCCCAAAATGCTTAAGCTTAGGTTTTTCCAAAGAAAAAAGGAAAAAAAAAGAAAAGAAAAAAAAAGGCCCTAGGGATATGATGAGCGTGGATGCTCTCTGCATTATTGTCTCCATTTCATTTTACATCCGTTTGACCAGGTTCAGCGACTGTAGGATAGTTGGAGGCTTGTCAACAGGAGAGCTGTGATTTGACTTGATGATTTGTGATATTGAGCAATTTCGGAAAGAGAGAGATAGGGTGGGGCAGAAACGTAGTCAAAGGTATGCTACAAACGCATGCCATCCTTGCACGCGTGAAGATGAATGAAAGGTGATGAATTTGAAACCAAACATCGGAAGGAAATTGTGCTTCTGATCCTATTTATCTATTCCCCTGCCCCCGAATCCCGCCCAGATCATTTGCACCCCATCTGCCAAGCACAAGCCATCAATTGTAAAATCACGGTGAATATGTATCACGATCGATAGAGGTTCCCGAGACATCTGAGGGGGGAATTGGGTTGGAGGAATAAATTGGCGGGTATGTAGTTGTAGCTTTTATGGGGGGTAATAAAGAGGGTTCCCATGTAGGTTGCGGAAATGGAGAGGGCATCTCTGGAAGAAGTTAGCTACCCCATAGCATGAGCTCTCTGTTCTCGATATATCTCGACAGTTCGCGGGGTCTTTTTTATTTGGCTCGGAGACAGTCGCACTGGCAAATTAGGTTTACATAGATAAGTTTGGTTGAGGGAGACTCTCTGAATGCTCTCGTGGCCAACATCTCCCGACCGGGCGTTGGGATGTGAGAGCGTGAGAGCTTCCAGGTGCAGGGAACACACAAACATGGACATGTAAATTTCAATAATCTCTATATTTTGGGTTCAAACATGGACTCCTCGACTCCAAGAATTTTTCATACATGGTCCACCATCGGTTCCAGAGAGGAAGAAGAAGAAGAAGAAGAAGGGAAAGAAGGGAAAGCAGTGGGTAACGAAGGATCGTGAAAAGTCCCGTGTCCTTGGTCCCAGGTTCCATTTGTTTCCATTCCCTTCCTTTTTCCGTCCAGGTATCTTACTCCGTACTTCCAGAAGAACGAAAACTTACATACAGCCTCCCTAACCCTGAAAAAGCGTCCTGGCTGGCTGGCTGCGTGCGCGGCGCCAGCCAAGAAAAAAACAAGAATTGCCCAAGGACGGGAGGGATCGACTCCACCGCAAACGTCGATGGGGTATCCCTGTGTCCCTGGGCAAAGCAGCCAATGATGGGCACCTTCTTTCGCCCAAGGGGCAGGGATTTCTCGAGAGGTAGGCCCCGCCAAGATCCGGTCCCGCAGCGAGGAATCTGGGGTTCCGTTGGGTGGGGACTGGACTTCAACACTGCAGCAGTCCAGCGGTAAACCTTGTTCTCTGGCTGGGAGCTTGGTTTTCCCTGTTGCAGCAGTGTTGCGCCGACAAAACAGAGATATTGCGTCCATGATAATGTACCTGTAAGATTGTTGATTATTACCCAGCTTGAGACGTCAGGCGGACGAGCAACTGACAGAACTGATTCACGGCTCTGTCAGTAATACGGGATATGAATCGAGGGTGAAAAGAGTCCATAATCTACAGCAGTAGTTTTATATTGGAGCATCATCATCATCATCATCATCATATCTTTGTTTTTCTCTCCGTCGTCGATCACGTGTGTGTGTTGACTGTTATCCCCAGACTCCATTTTTGACCTCTTCCCCTGCCCTGTCGACCCGTGGTTCTGCACTGTTTCATCTTGCAGGCGCTGGATTTGACTGGAGAACCCCAGATTGTGGTAACCTTATTTGGCAACCCCGCTGCCCCGCTCCTCATATGTAGCTTCCCCGAGGAATTCAATATTTACATCATTCTTCACCGGCCCCCATTCGGAAGGGACCCCTCCCGAGTCTGCGTCTCTCTTTCCCTCCGTTTATTCTTTCGCTCCCTTCTCCATCTCAACTTCTTCTCCGCACCGATTGGCTATCCGTCACGTTACCCCCGTTTTCTCACGTGTATCGCGTGTATCGCATGTATCCATTCATTCGTCTGGAGTTCTGCACACCCAGCTATACATACTCACTCTCCGCCTTGAACAAACGAACTTCCTCCACACTCTCGAGTCCCACGACATCCCTCGTTTTTGGATACCTAGGGACCCTCGCCCCGTATCGTCTTCACCTCGTTGGCCACACGGGGTTGTTGGTAGCCAGCCTTCCATAATCTCCCAAGCTCTTCTTCCTTTCGAGGGTCCACCACCATGTCCGGCAACCAGCCCGCCGACCCTGTCGCCAGGGGCATCATCCCCTCCGCCAAACAGGCCTGGACAGACCTCTTCCACTGGAGAATGCGCGTAGAAGTAATCAACTCCTCCGGCGAATCCTACTGCGAATGGCAGAACCCCCCCGCCCTGAAAAACCCCTTCAGCCTCTGTGCCCAGCTCACCGGCCGAGACTGGCTCTACTTCGCCGTCGGTCTCTTCGCCTGGATTGCAGACGCCTTCGACTTCCACGCCCTCTCCATTCAAACCGTCAAGCTGTCCAAGTACTACGGACAATCCAAAACATCAATCTCCACAGCCATCACCCTTACCCTCCTGCTTCGATCGGTCGGCGCTGCCTTCTTCGGGCTTGCGGGTGACAAGTGGGGCCGCAAGTGGCCCATGGTCGTCAACATGCTTGTCCTGGGCTTCTTGCAGATTGCAACCATCTACAGCGCCACGTTCCAGCAGTTCCTCGCCGTGCGCAGTCTCTTCGGCCTCTTCATGGGTGGTGTTTATGGGAACGCCATCGCTATGGCCCTGGAAAACTGCCCAGTTAACGCCCGCGGGCTGATGTCCGGCGTTCTCCAGCAAGGCTATTCGATGGGCTATGTCTTCGCAGCCTGCGCAAATCTAGGCGTCGGAGGCTCAACGGATTCCTGGAAAACTGTCTTCTGGATCGCGGCAGGCCTCTCCATTCTCGCAGGTGTAATTCGCATCTTCCTCCCGGAATCCAAACAATTCCGCGAAGCCAAAAAAGCTGGCAAACACAGCAAGCCGCCCGGGGCGTTCTGGCACGAGACGCGGATGATGCTCGTCAATGAATGGCGCATGGTCGTCTACAGCATCATCCTCATGACCTGGTTCAACTACTACAGCCACACCTCACAGGATAGCTTTACAACCTTCATGCTCACGCAGAAAGGGCTGAATAACTCCCAAGCCAGTCGGGCAAGCATCCTCATGAAAGCCGGCGCGTGCGTTGGCGGCACTGTAGTCGGCTACCTCTCTCAATTCGTCGGCCGACGGCGCTCCATAATCGCTTCCGCGCTCATGAGCGGCATTCTAATCGCAGCTTGGATCCTCCCGGAGGGTGAACGGAGGCTGTCCGTGACGGGCTTCTTCATGCAATTCTTCGTCCAGGGCGCGTGGGGTGTTATCCCCATCCATCTCAACGAGTTATCCCCGCCGGCCTTCCGCTCCAGCTTCCCGGGCGTCACGTATCAGATTGGAAATATGATTTCGTCACCGTCAGCGCAGATTGTTAATGTCGTTGCCGAATCTATCACTGTGCGGGGGTCCAGAGGGAAGCCGGAGCCGGCATATGGGCCGACGATGGGGGTTGCGACTGCTATTATTGTAATGGGGATTGTGGTTACGACTATGTTTGGGCCGGAGAAGAGGGGGAGGAAGTTTGAGGTGGCGAAGATTGCTGGGGTTTTTGAGGCTGGAGATAACCGAGGGGACGTTGAGGCTCAGGCTCAGGCTCAGGCTCAGGCTCAGGCTCAGGCCCAGGCACATGGAGAAGGAAAGGCGAGGGTGTCATTGACTTCCGTTCTTAGTGGTGATGAGAAGAAGAGCGGGAGTGTGAATGGGAATGATAAGGGCGATAATGTTGGGTATGCGGGGAATCGGGAGAAGATCTGAGGAGAGGAGTTTCATGATACATGATGAAACATTAAAATCAAGAGTAAAAATAATTATAAAGCTATATATTTTTTTTCCCCCTTGTGTCTTTGTTATGATTTATGACAGGGTTTTTTTTTTCTTTTCTTTTTCTTTTCTTTTCTCTCGGCGGAAGAATTTCTATTTAGTTGAGGACAGTGAAGGTTTCTTTCCCAGGTCTCTCTCTTCCCCCCAAGTCTTGCTTAGCGGAACGGGCGGGACCTCACTTCGTTTCTTGCTTGGGTATACGGAGGGTTAGACGCGATCCTTGAAAGAGGTGGGGAAGAAGACGAAAGGAAAACGACAGCTGTTGCCATTAATAATTAAAGAGGAAATCTTTAGGTATGGATGTATGTATGTAGGTGCTTGCTTCACTCTCTCCTCTTATACCAGTTTGTTTTGGGGCAGTTATTGATACATATATATATAATTTTGATGATTGATGTGGCATTTGACTGCTTTTAAGTGTAAGTTTGTCGCATTTCTTGCCGCAACGCCCATCCATTTCAGGGCTTGGGTGGTTTTGCTGAAATAGTGATAAGGAATTTGGGATGCAGGGACGGGGAGTTATGATTTGTGAACCCAACCTCTGTTTAGTTCCATAGATGAAGGATATATGCTTCCTCTAGGGGTTAGTTGTTGCAGGGCTGCTTTCTTCGAGAAATTTGATGTTGAGTTTGCTAGGTGTGCTAGAGGTGGGGATAGAATAGATACAACTATATATTTTCATACAGGAGATTGCCAAACTGCAACTAGTTATGCATGTGGCCATGCAAATATAATATTCAATCAATATTCTTGCTATTTGGCTACAGTCTCAAACTGTAGATGCCAGTGCCAACCTACAATCCCAAAACCTTGAAACAAGCAGCAAGACCTCGGGAATACAGAACGTCTCCTGACAATGGCCGTTTAAACGCGGGGCTTAGAGAGGCTGACCAGTTGGAGCCCGTCTCCCCCGATATGTCTATTCATTGTCACATCGAAGTTTCGTGAAAATCCATGATTCAAGCATGCACGTCGAACTTTTGCCAAATGCGGCGAGTCAATCAATCTTATAAACGATCCTTTTCCTGAAGCAACATGCCCTGACACAACGGCCCTCTGGTTTCAAGTTTCAAGCTTCATTGGAAAGCAGGAACAAAATTGCTAGGAGCATCGCATCTAAACTTGGAGGAAAACCGTTAGCTAGCCAAGATTTTGGAAATGAGAAATACGAGTGTCGTTCGCTGTGGTGGGATGGGGACGGGCTCGATGCAGTATCAGAATACGTGATGGAGTTCCTTCGCCTCATGATGATCATATCATGATAATGGCATAATACCTCGAATAGTATGGATATCACAATATGAGGGTCGAAGGAAGGAGAGCATATGGTGATTCACATTCGCGAGTTGTCGAGATGATAAGTTATATACGGATGCTTCTCCCTCCCTTGAAATCTGCATCCTTTCATCAGAACCAGCAGCCGCAGCAGTAACAGCTGCAAACGAAGGTACCTAGCTGAGCAAAAAGCGAGCACTTCTCGCCGGAAATGAGCATACACCTCTCCAACAAACTCCTCCTCACATCTCTCTCCCCCTCCATTCCAACTCCTCCAAATTCAGACCCTGGGATGGAAGCCACTTATCCAAGACGCGGCCTCACTTCCTCCCCTGCCTCACCCTCACGGCGACCCACCTGTTCTCAGGGGTGAGCGCCACCACCACCATGTGTAACACGTTTCCCAACTACAGCAGCAATAATCTCGGCTCAAAACAAAAATGTTGCCAGACGCGGCGACGACGGGCGTAACGCCAGTCCGCAACTCCCCTTTCGTCTTCGACATTGATGGCCCATGGCGGCATTGACATGGACGACTGCAAGCAACTAAGGCCCGAAGATCTAGAAATGGCCTTTAAGCTCATGAGCGAAATCGCAGATGAGTCATAAGAAGAAGAAGAAGAAGAAGAAGAAGAAGACGCCTTATGATCGGATCAAGATTGCTGTGGAGGTTATTGGGGTTGCGATGATCCAATCTTATTGCTCCTAGATGTCCTGGCCGGTTTGAATGTAATTGGTTTTGAAGGTAATGGAGTGATGATGCTATGTGAGTATATGCGTACTGATATATATACATACGTTGGCGATATGACACGGGGTGATTGCATGGTTTCTTTTCTTCTTTTTCATACATACATACCCTTTCACTTTTATCTTGCACATTCATTTCGTGGATGATTTGTATGGATGTTCTATACACACCATGTATATGAGAGTTCTGCTGAGATCTGGCGGCCGATACGCACAGTTTCTTTTATATACAAGACATATCTGACAGCCCCTTTTAACATTTTTCCTGGAAGACAACATAAATCGCCCTACTCTCATTGGCATTGCTTGCCAGTCTCACTCTCATCAGTGCACCAAACAAAGACGTCAAAAGAACTGCACAGGAATATTTTAACTTCTTCCCATAGTCTATACCCCCCTAACTTGGGGCATAGCTACTGCTAATATCCCCAGGTTTTCTCATGATCAGCTCGCTTTATTTGGGCTTTGAACGATTTCCTGCTGCCTTTTGCTTGAGAGCCTCTCCACCCAGTCTTCCGAGAACGGGAGCTATTCCCACCCACACTCTCTCATAGCCATGGATCGTGCATATGAGCAAGAAACAGCGAGCCATCTGCGATGACATCACGCAACGGACCGGGAGACAATATTGCTTGAGAAAAGCTATGTGCGGAGTGTCCGGAGTTTATGGAGAATTGACATCCTGAAATTTCCTTGGTAGAAATTATAAAAGTCCCTCATGACTGACGGAGAGCACCAAGGGAAACTGCATTGCATTCCGGGCATATCTCTCCCCTGGTTAAAATGGAGCCGAGCTTCTGTATTATTTTAGGGAAAAGAAACGCCAAACGTGATGGGGTCATCTCATACAATGCAGGATTCCAGAAGTTTCATCAGTGAATTGAGGGGAAGATCCATCACAGACATCATATGTAGATCGTCAATAGATATTCCGTTGATCCGTTATGTTTCTGATGGAGATATTGGAAGAATTTTGTCCTTGCTTCAGATATGTTAGGATGTAGTCAAAACGTATCCCATAGCGACAGACTTGAGCCATCTACCCACATCCTTAAAATATATTGATTATACCAACTAGACTCCAGTCTGTCCTCGTCAGCTGGAACCGAATTACCAGCTTCGTTGATTTTTGTCTAATGTGTGAGCACATCATGGCTTGACTGTGGCTGATTGAAATCTCGACGCCAGCAAGCGAGGCGAAATATTATCTCTGTCCAAGTGAGACGGCAAAATGTCTACCCAGTCAATATCGAACTCCTGGGGCTACCGGTCTTCGTAATTTGCACGACACGTATTTTGTTTTACATACTTGTATGTTTGTACGATGTATGAGTGAAGTGTGAGTAGAAACGAGAGAGACTGGAGACTGGTAGCGTTTTGGAGGCGCGCTGCTACTACCCCGCAATGATGCTCGAGAGCTCCACTATAAAGTAGATCCCGCTTCAGCCATGAAAAAAGAAACAGCTAATTCATCACAGAGCGCATAAACATAGACCGCGTGACGATCGTGAAAATGATATGTAATCTTCCTATTATTAATTTTGCCGCTCTTGATCTATATTTGAGAAATATTTCCATACAAGGGGAGAAGGAATGGGTTTTTCTCGGATATTACAGTCCGCTGGTGTTTCAGGATGGGGGTTTATCCCACCCTCTCAACCGCGTAGGATGGTGAGGATGGTCTGTGCTGGTTTTGCGGGTTGCCTTGTTCATTTGCATGGGTGTACAAAAATAAATCCAGCCATACGGACACTTGAACATCTTGACCTGCTGAGGAAATCTAGTCTATCCCCTTTTTTTTAAAAAAAAATTCAAAAATTCAAAAATCAAAATCAAAATCAAGGTATGCTTGAGAGTGTAAGTCGGTCAGTTACAGAGCCGGCAGCTGCGGAGATAACATCCCTGTGGGTTATTTTAAGCTCTTTGTGGAATAATCGAGTCGTTGCCCAATCAAGGTGCGGAATTTACTGGTGGATGATGTCTTAGCATGGTTTTTGGGTTTGTTTGACGTGTCTACCGCATCAAGCGGATTGTCGCTGCCTACACGTGATGATTGTAGTAAGTTGGGTAGGTAAAGGCGCGGATGAGTACACTACCGGGAGGATTGGGATAGGTGGAATGGATGGAGACCCCCCTCTCTGAGCAAAACTTCATTGGCCGTATGGAGTTACGTACCATGTGCCGTACATACTATTTAGACATGGGTTGCATTGTGTTGGGTCGGATCGTCGGAAGTTGGACCGAGATAATGGCCCTTTGTTGGAAGTTTGTAACGCCATGAGTTCGTGTAGCGTGGCTGAGTTTCCAGGGTGTTGGATGCATTGCAGAAGCCTTTTCATCAGTGTTAAGATGTACGCATGTATGTATATATGATTGTACAGGACATGACAGTACAAAGTATCTCTGCAGAAGGAAGACAGGCATAAAGAATCTGTTGTTTTCGATTCTGCTGTCGCTGTTATATCGAATCCCATTCTTGAGGAGATGACGTCATTGCAAAGCCTACCGAAGGCGCAGTCACACGTAAGCTGGGTTTTTGAAGCTCGGTAGGTTTACCAGTCCTTTATTCAATACCACGGGGAATGTTCAGATATGTAAACAAAAGTTGAAACCCGCTTGCAAACATGTTTCTCGCTTGCCGCTGCCATCAAAGTCAAAACAAAATTACCATAGTAAACCCATATCTTCAGAGTTCGCTGACCTGCAGAAAAGCTGTTAAGTAAGGCAAACCATTATTTCATTGACATCAAAGCCCCATTATAGTTGTTTCGCGGTATATTCCTCTCAGAGGGAGTCGAGAATGACCACAGCAAAAGCCCTTGAAAGTCGACTACTATCCGCCCTTCTTCTGTTGATCTTAAGCCTGCTCTCTCTTCCACATGAATTTGCCGTTGGAATCTTTCACTGCTCATCCCAATGAAAGCGAGCGAGATGGGTGCTTCCCACTTGCCCTGTTGCTCGAGACGGCGCATAAGAAGATGCACCTAAACCCCAACCGGCTAAAACAAACCGTTCTGTCATGAACTCATTTGCTAGTCAACTTTTACGCTGGGTTAGCATCCGAAGCCCAGAGCAACACAGGATATCGAGATATACGTCGAGGCCACGATGATCATGTTTCAAGCGGCGTCCAGCATCTTGATCTGGGAATTTCGCTCCAGGAAATTGCGCTGGGCAGTTCCGGAGTGGGGGAGGTGTGATTTCACATTTTGCGAGAGAGGATCGTATGGAGCTTGCAAACAACATATTAATAATTGAAGACACTGGATGTGATGGATGCGAATACACCTGAATCATCGATAGTGGAAGATATTCCCACAACCCCAACCAATGCTTCAAGGGGCATTGGTAACCACGAATCGAAATCAAAGCGAAATTCTTAACGGGATAGCGGGCGTTTTAGCGAAGTTGATTCGAAGCATCCACCCGACACGATATTGGAACGGCTTCGAGCTCTTTGACCTGTTGTGGTCGATTGGGAAGGGCCATCTGTGTGAATAAAGGGATCTAAGTCGCGAAATGGTCGAGGGCAAAGTTAATAAAGGGGTCTGTAGTGTAGCGGGATCTCTCAATGCTATGAGACTCTTCAGCAAGCAGGATACATTTTGTTTGACATCTGAGATCCGTCCTTGAAAATCTGACCTGCACCACCGGAGCAGTAGAATCGGGGAACTTAAATATGAGTCCAATGGAGCACGGGTTTGAAGAACTGCTGAAAGCCACCCCCCCATCCCAATGGGATATTCGAACGTTATTCGCATTAAGGTTTTCGTAGTTTTGTGTCCGTTGTTTGTCAAGCAGATTCATTGGTTCCTTTTGTCGCCCCCAGCCTTTTCAAATTGCTCTCCAAAAATTCTCTGTCACTTCAGCAGGAACAAAAAAAAAAAAAAAAAAAAAAAAAAGAACACCGGCACGAGGAAGAAAATATGTCAACCCAGAAAAAAACATAACCTCCGTTCGGGAACCGGCAACCATTTCCAATATTTACAAAATGTATGTTGCCGTCTCCACATGCATAAATATGCTCCAGAAATATGCCCAGGAGCCAGAAACTTTTATGAATAATTTTATGAACGCCGAAGCCCCATCTAGTTCTCCGTAATCAAAATACCCGTAATCCGAAAAGCCACAATAGTGCCAAGCGCCTCATTTAACTCTTATCACAGGATCATTCGACGAGCAAAAAGCAAGCGCGAAAGTCGACAGGAAGCTGCCCGCCAAGCCAGAGAGAGCGAAACGAGATCCCTGTCCCGCCGCGAGCTGGGGCCCTTATTGGCAAAACGCACTGATTGCTAGCCAGCTCGAGCATGGACACCTTTTGTTGTCTGCTTGCACCCTAGGAACTAACCGACCTGGATGTCCATGCTGCTGGGAATCGCTCTGGTCGACTGAGCATTGAAACTCGAGTCTCTCTCGAGTCTCTCTCGAGTCTCTCTCGAGTCTCTCTCGAGTCTCTCTCGAGTCTCTCTCGAGTCTCCTATGAAACGAAACTGACGTGCCAAGGTTAGGAACTTGTGGATTTACCGTTGTTCTCTCCCATGAGGCATTAGAGCTTGTTGACCCCGTCTGTTGTATACAAGGGCTGAGGATCTTGGTGCGGGCATATAGGATTGGAAGGGGGTCCGCCAACTCTAAGAATAGGCTGCTGAAAGGGTTGGATAAACTACAGCGTTCAAACAACGAGCCACCGAAGTCGTCACCCCCTACCGTCACATTTCTGATGAGACTTGGACTGTCCTTTTCTGTAAGCCACTCCTCCTTTGCATAGCGGCATATATAATTATGCGGACAGGATATTGGTGTAATTAGTAAAAGCGGAATCAATCATTTTCTCATAAGCTTCATTAAACACTTCTTTGGATTCTTTCTCAGCATCGACAATGAGCAGTGTAGATAGCTTGAAACATTTCATCTTTCATAAAGAAATCAACATACTTCAGCCGTTCAAAGTAAAGCGACTGAGTCTAGGCGTGATATCGATATCACGGGCACATTATTCATTCACTTTTTATTTCCATGTATTAATGTGTCTGCTAAGATGGACGTTAGTTAATACAATACGATAGAGAACAAGCACAATACGACAAACCCCTGAACCCCGATGTTTCCGCCATTCATCCGCGGCCGGTATGGTTATGTATGATACCACGTAGTATTGTAATATTTCATGCTGATAAATACGTTTAGTACAATCCGATTTTCCCGCAGTAATTAACTTTACCGTATCGTACTGTAATATTACACTTTAAACCAATCAGCAGCCGCGATCCACACGGCCCCAAGCTTACCCATGCCAATACTCTCAAAAATACCACAATACCTTCATCCAAGCCTCCGCTGCTTTTCTCTCGTTTCCTCAGCTTCATCTTCCTTTTTAACCTTAGCCACCCATTTTCTCCTCCTTGCTATTCTCTCCCTCCCTTTCCCTCTCCCTTCTCTCTCTCTCTCTCTCTCTCTCTCTATCTATCTCTCTCTCTCTCTCTCTCTCTCTCTCTCTCTTTCTGTCGCCCTTGTGCTGAGCATCTCTTCCATTACTGACGTCTGTTGCTCGGTACCATCCTGATCTTAGCTTCCCTCACCTGTTTCCTTCTTCGCTTTTCGGGTCGCAGGTGCTTCTCGTCCAACCAGCTGTTGAAAATCCTTCCCCTACGTCCTGTGCTGTCTGCATCGTCCACAAACGCCACAGATTTTCCCTGCTCGTTGCCTTCACTGGCTGTGAGCCTGTTCTGGTCCCTCATCCGTTCCAACCTGTAATTGTTCTTGGGACTGGTCCAGGCGGCTCTCAGTAAAATATGGCTGGTGTGATGAACCCTGCAATGGCCTCATGGAAGGACAATTCGCAAAATTATCTCGGAAAAGTTCAGATAGTATTACCATGGCGATCTTTACAAATGCTTCTTCCACATCGCGTGCGCCGGAAACTACGGTCAAAGCTACGAAGTCGCGTCTCCGCCACCTCTGCAATAACGTCCCTGAACACCTCGGCCTCCCCCCTGGACACCCTAAAGACCCTACAAGCTCATCAGTGGACCATATATGACGGACAGTACTTGTTGCTCCTCTTTTTGGGCATCTTTTCTCTTTGCGTCATGGAGTCGCCAGGCCCTTTTCTCAAGACCTTAGTCTCCTTTGCCTTGATAACCTCCTTAATTTTCCCGGTCACCTGTCAATTCTTCCTGCCCTTCCTCCCTATTGCTGCATGGCTCATATATTTCTACGCTTGCCAGTATGTTTCTCCCTCAGTTATATAAATTTTTCTTTTACCCCCATGGCATGCTGGTTTGGGTTTGCGACGGGGTTCGAAAAAATGTTCCTTGCACTGTGGAATCGATGTGTGTGTGTGTGTGTGTTACTAATGCGGTTGCTCTACCCCCAACAGATTTATTCCCAGCGACTGGCGGCCCCCAATATGGGTGCGGGTCCTTCCAGCGCTAGAAAACATCTTTTACGGTGCCAATTTGAGTAATATTCTCTCCGCTCGCCAGAGTACCTTTCTAGATATTTTGGCCTGGTTTCCGTACGGAATCATGCATTACGCCTCCCCTGCGCTATGCGCCATAATTATATTTATCTTCGGACCCCCTGGGATGACTCCAATATTCGCTCGAACCTTTGGATTCATGTGTATTACTGCAGTCACTATACAATTTTTGTTTCCGTGTTCTCCCCCATGGTACGAGAATCTCTATGGCTTAGCCCCCGCCCACTACGGAATTCCCGGATCTCCCGGTGGACTGGCCCGAATCGATGAAATTTTCGGCATAGATCTATACACGTCCGGTTTCAAGGCATCACCGGTACCGTTTGGCGCCTTTCCATCCCTACATGCTGGAAACGCAACTCTCGAATCGTTATTTTTGAGCCTTATATTCCCCAAACTTCGACCAGCATTTATCATGTACACCGCCTGGCTGTGGTGGTCCACGATGTACCTTTCGCATCATTACGCAGTGGATCTGATAGGTGGTGGCCTCCTAGCGGCCGTCTCTTTCTATTTCGCGAAGTCAAGATTCATCCCACAAGTTCAGAATGACAAGTCATTCAGGTGGGACTACGATTATGTGGAGGTCGGGGAATCGCCAAGTACACACGGCTATGACTTGGCAAACCTGAATGCTGATATACATCACGATAACGACGAATGGGCAATGGGATCTTCTTCCTCCATATCATCTGGTTCGCTTAGCCCCGTGGACGAAGCTCAATCCCTCTGGGATGGGGAGACGTTAGGCGCCAACTCCGATCTCGAAGCAGGTCGCTAATATAAAAGCCACCTTCTATTATCATCCCCTTTTCCGAAGAAGCAACCTAGACTCGGCAGCGTACCCTTGCTGATAAACAGCATTTGAAGTAATAGCGGGATTTCTTTTATAATGACTCACGGCATATTCTGGAGCCCCTTTTTGCAGTTTTGAGCGAATTCTTTTCGAAAGACATATTTAACTTTAATGACGTTGGATACCTTCTTCTTCTTCTTCTTCTTCTTCTTCTTCTTCTCTTTTTCTCTTCACTATGCAACACCTGTTCCGTCGATTTGAGATCTAAACATCATGTTGGCGAAGTTGCAGTTTGTCCGTTGGATCATATTCGGCCCGCGGACTTCCTAATTACCTAACCCCCAATATACCACACATCTCAACCTCGATTAATCGGTTAAGGCGAAAATTCCCACTTGCTAATAATACAACGCCGCCGCTACTTTGCCACAGTACTGTGTTCTTCTTATTCGAATTCAGCGCTCAATGCAAGCTACCCATAGAAATACCTCCCGAATCGTCCCTTATAGTTAGGCCGTTCTTCAAACTTCGCTCAATCCAACATCTAACCTATATTTGCAAACAACCCGTGTATGATACTGAAGTCTTTGGCAGCGAATCCCCAGCTTTTACCTGCTCTGATCTGTCTTGCAAGGAGACTTTAAGACCACGGGAGGAGATAAAGAAACCGGCGGATTTTTTTTGGTTCTTCATTACATTCATTAAACACATGGAAGGTAGCTTTTTATATAAGAACCGGATGGTGGATATGTGGGAAAAGGAGAGCTTGTATAGTTCTTCAATTTCGCTACGCTATTCTCTTGAAGCTTATGTTTTTTCTTCCTCGCATTATCATATAAGCATTTATAGATTATTTTATTTTATTTTGCTTGACGTGTGATTGTCTCACCTTTCAAATCCCTTTAAGTTACCCACCTCATGAACATACATTCGATTTGTACTTGGCATACCGGTCCCAGCGTTTATTTACAGGCCAGTTTGGGCTATCTGCTTCAACAACTTTCCCCGGACAGCAGAGAAGGCCTTCGTTGGTTCTGTTTTGTCCTTTTCTTTTCTCTTCTTTTTTTTCCCCCTCCACCCGTTGCTGCCATGAGAAGTGGACGGCAAATGGGGGCGATAGGTTTACGGGACTGATTGTTTGGTTGGTTGGGGAAATCTGGTGCACTGTTGCGCTCTATTGCTACGATGTGGGATTTTACTGAGGGAGTCTTGTTTTGTTTTCATGAGCAAATCTTTTAATGGGATTTATGAATTTTTTTTTTTTTCTTTCTTTCTTTTTCTTTCTTTCTTTCTCCTTTTCTTTTTGCACCAAAGAGTTTGGAATAGTTGAACATGGCTCTTTTCTTCGCGAGAGAAAGAGAGCGAAGATGACCTTCAGCAAACTAGAACTTAAGAGGGAGGGAAAGGGTTAATCATGATGAAGATGATTGTTGTGTGTTTTTTTGCTTTGTATTTTTCCTATGTTTTCCCCTCCCGGCCCTGTTGGAAGGGCCTATATTATTTGTTGTCTGTTTCGAATACTCTATACAGCATTAATAAATAAATCAATCATGTATTATTTCCCCAGCCACCCTTCTTATTCGTGTTCGTCCGTTTTGTATGAAGGGCGGTTTTTCGATGGTTCCCCCCAGGGGAGGCCCGCTCGCTGTTCCAGGATTGAAAGCACCCCTGTTTTCAGGACAACTCTTATTTATTTTTCCAAAGGTTTTCGTCTCATCTTCGTAGTTGGTTTACCCCTAGTTAGCCCACTTTTTCGCAACATAAACACCCACGGCTTTGAATTTAATTACCCCATAAATCGGCCCGCATAATGCAATTCGGAATCCAGTCTTTCCTCCCCAAAACTCGAGATTGGGTTTTTTTTTTTTTTTTTTTTTTTTTTTTTTGGCTTTTTGTCAGGGGTTAACGAGTCAGGAGGCCCGGAATGCGGACTTGCAATTATGTGAGATGCTGCTGCTGCTGCTGCTGCCGCCGCCCCTTGGAACCGACATTAATGCCCCCGCAGAATTTGGAAAAGTTGGGATGTGAACATGGCTGGGTAAGTTGCAACTGTGCTGTCGACATTGACATGTCAATGCTGAGGCACTGGAAATCCCAATCTTCATCATTGACTTGTTGACAGGTGCTGGTTATTCTTCATGATATATCACAGAAGTTCAACAGATTTGATAGTTAACGCTTTCAAAATTTATATCTGATTCAGAAAGCCTGTGGCCCCCCCCCCCCCCGACAGTGCCATGATAGGGGCCTCTCCATTCCCGTCTAGCACACTTCCACACAAAATAGCAGAAGCTCCTGCTGAAAACCTAGCCCCCAGCAATCCCAAGGTGATCCAAATTTGCGCTTGTGCAGACATGTGTGTTTCGAAGTCTTCAAAGAGGCCCGGGGCGAGAGATCCAAAATGCACCTCCTAGTTTCCTCGCATGTTCCGAGTGAGGCATCTAAATACTCCACTGCGGGTTCAACCCCTTCCTCGGACTGGGGCAAACTCGGGATCTGGAAAACCCCTTTGTAATTGCTGGCGATGATGCTGATGCATCCACCTTTTTACTCTTCAATGTTATCCATCACGATATTTCAGCGATTACCAAAGAAGTTTTCTCCAAAAGCGGTGCAGAACTTGCCATTATCCGACAAGTAACGTTGCGAAACTGTCTGTTCTCCCTTGGGCTATTGATTTCCAAGAAAAAATATATGAGCTTCTCCGTATCTCTTATATCTTGGATCAGCCCGAAATATTAAAAAAAAAAAATAAAATAAAATAAAATTAAAATAAAATTATCGACATGACTTGCCACTGTAGCTGAATCCAAAGCTATGGATGAATATTTTTTGAGGTCGAAGACTACAAGTTGGGCCACTCTTTAATGGCACGATACGATAGCTAACTACATTCATCGGAATCCACCTGCTATGTGGTATCATCCATCCGTTCTATGTATGCATTCCTCGATTAACGGTCCAATTAAGCGGCTACCATTCACTAGAAGGACGCAGCAAGTTCACAATAACACTTAAATCTGAATTTAATACTTTGATGAACATACTTTTTATTTTCCTAGTTTTCTTTCTTAACCTTTCTTTCTTTTCTATTCCCACATTCCATTGAATTTCCCCCCCCCCTCTCGTCATGCGTTTCATTTGTCCAAAGGTTTTGTTATAATATTCAATGCCCAAGTTCTTCCGTGCTCGTCAGCTCTCTTCATCGCCCGCTCTGGTGGGTTCTCGAAGTTGGAAAATGCTGTGATTTTCAGAGTTCCCCAAAGCTCTGGAAATAATTGAATCTGACCTTTCATCCTCTCCTCCTGCCACTGAATCGAATGATTACATATCAGCGACGGGGTTTAGTTACGCCAGGGCATGTGGTGGGTTGTCCAAAATTCAATCTATGCCTGATTTTTTCTTACCCACAATTCTCTCCCCCTCCCGTCTCCCTGAGGTCTGTCTTTTAAGGAAAGACTCCAATTGTGTATGAAAAAATAGGATTGTTCATTCATCTGTATGCATGCGATGTTGGAGTATCTATCACCTAACCCACGATATGGATGTATCCTGTGTTCTCGTATGTGCGTAGGGTTCTGGAACACTCGATCACCATGAACCAAGCTGCCATCGTAGGTACCTCACAATACTCTGTCTCTTCACTCAGACACCATGTGCAAAACATGGGATAAGTTTTCGACACCCTCCCTCAACACAGACAGTAGTAGGGGTTTGGAATTAGCCCAAGTCAAATTATTTCTGAAGATGTGTTAACACAAAACTGAAGCTCAGAAGAGAAAAATGTTCTCAGAATGAGATATGAAATTCGTCGCGGTTTGTTTGTCATTTGAGGCATAAACAATATTCAAAAAAACCTAGCCATAGTCAGAACACAGCAAAAGAAAGTGGCAATTGCTACCAGGCCATCTATAATTGCAAAAGAGAAGAGGGATATAGAGGACAAAAAGGATGATTTACACCTCTCCAAAGCAAAGACCAAGGGGGAAAACGGTTGTTTTCCCAAAAAAAGAAAGAAAAAAAAAAGGAATATACAGGAGAGAAGTGATAAAGGAAATATTACAGGTTCTGTACATTAATGACGGTGGATATGTGAGAAGGGCCGTGTGGTTTCCAAGGATTTTCCAAAAATCAACGGAAGAAAAGGAAAGAAGAACTGAATCTATGAAGGTCATTTTGTTTGTACAAGATGGATGATAGATAGTTGAGGTTCAATGATCATTCCTCCTCGCTGATCTTAACGCGGTCAGAATATTCTTTTATTCGAGAGACAAAGTGGTCTTCCACCATGTCGCCTCTCCCACTGGCGATACGAAGAACTAAATCGTTGAGGAGTGATCGACCAAGAATGTCGACATGGTCACCTAAATATATGTGTGCACCGTCAGAGGATGGTTTCCCATGAATAATAACAACAGCAACAACAACAACAATAACATGTTTGGGTAAGGGGGGGTGGAACGCACAAGTGATAAAATTAAGCGTCCATGTAGCTCACCTGTATTCGGGCCTCCACGAGGCGAGAACCGACCAGGTTCATGCGGCATCTCATACACTTTCACTTTTGCACCAGCAGGATTATATCTTTTAATCCCCCATCCCTTCACGCACATATACCCCAGACTGAGCAGGTTGACGGTGCCATCGCCCTCGCTCATGACCACACCCCGATCCACAATCCCGTTCGTCACTGTTGTATCTATACTGACATTCAGCTTTGATAGGGGATCGATATCGTCATGGTAAAAGTAGCTCCGCTCTGTAGGCTTGCCCACGCCATAGAAGCAATATATATTCAAGTTTGGGGCGATGGGTAAGCGGGCTTCAAGCGGATTCAGCCACTTGCGTGGATCCTTTTCGTTCGCTTCGACTTCTGCTGTCGTATGAGCGACGCCGTGAGAATAATTTTGCTCGACCTGATCTCTGTACCATTGGTCCGTGTGCTTGAAGAGGAAAGGTAGTGCCCCGTCTACGGTAAGGTTGCTTTGCGTCTTTGATGAATTCGTCTCCTTAAAATTTATGAAGTTTCCAAAGGTGAAAGGTTGGCCTTCTTGGTCGTCTGGCGCCCATGTGCTATTTCCCCAGATAGCGTCTCCACCCTTGGGGAGCATGCTCGATATACCAGGCATGGCGCGAAACAAATCCGCCCTCTCTTCCTTTGAGAGAAACTTCTCGAGCCCGTAGACTGCAAAGGCGTTCAGTTGTGCAGTGTCTTTCATCTCGCCTGACAGGACAGCTGAGACTCCCTTGGAGGCCCCTAACATGCAGCCGCTAATATTAATCCACGAGTCAATGTGTGTTTCTACCCAGTCAGGGCCTCCTCCCCCATGCTCCAAACTTTCAACCCATTTGAAGAAGAACATGGCTACTTGAGAGCCCATGCTATGCGAAACAAGAACAACTTTCCTATCCGAAAGTCCCACAGCCGTCTCAATGTATGCCTTGAGTCTGCTGAAATAATGGTCACGCCTTTCAAGATTAAGATAGGAAAGTCGCCAGTCGTAAGCGGCAGTGAAAGCATTAGTTGGATCATAACCAATGGTAGCAAGGTTTTCCAAAATTTTGTTCCAGATCCAGTAACCCGTGATGAAGAAATCTGTCGCATCAAAACCCTGCGCAGCTCGAAGCTTGATACCCGAGGGATCAAGTCCCGTAAACTTATCGAGCATAATGTGATTTTTCCAGCTAGATTTGTCGAGAACGAGTGCCCTCATCATAGTCCAACTTCCCCATAACCTTTTCCTAAAGTATTGTCTTGACTTTTCATCAGTTCCCCAGCTCTCCAGCCCCGTTGATATCACTCCGGGGACCATAATAATAGAATGATTTGCGGTTATTCCCTGAGTCTTAAGACTGAGGCCAACCGAAAAGGCATCATAGCTAACCGCTTCCCGTTCCGTCTGCTACATGATAAGAAGAATACCAACAATTAGCGTCGACTGTAAGTGATTACCCCGAGAGGAGGAGAACCAGGAGCGGAAATAGAGGAGGGCAATACCGAGAACTGGCTGGCATCTCTGATCATGCCGGCCGGCATAACATCCATTAACGAATCCAAATTAAGATCCATTAGTGCATCCAAACTAATGACTTCATTCTGGTTTGCAAAAAATAGAGCTAAGAATATCCCAAAAATGCCTCCAAGTCCGAATATCAACCCATTACGCCGTTTACTCCTCCGCCTGACACAGATTTCCTGAAGTTCTAAGGCTGGGCCGAAACGAAGCTTTTTCCCACCATTGTCATCCACCACCACAGCATTCTTGCTGCTGCTGCCGCTGCTGCTACTGCTTCCACTGTTGTCGTCGTTGGCGTTATCGGGGGTAGCTGCGGCGGATGCGCCGGGTGCGGAGCTGGCGCGAGTGGTCGCGAATATATCCCCGACTCGACGGCGGAGGCTTGACATAGTGTAGGTAGGGTGAATACCAATATGGTTTCTCGGCGGGAATTTCAGAGACTTTGGTTATTTTTATATATTGATAAATACATAGATTAGATGCCGTCGACTGGGCTGACCTGCCCGTCTTAACAGGCGGGGAATCACATGGGAAGAGGGACAAAGTGCAGACTTTGCGGTGATGTTTGTCGAACGTATTGAGGAAGAGATTGAACGATGGTTGGCCTGTGCCGAGCAACATCCAAGCATTTTATTGGAGCTTAGACGGGCAACCTTAACGCAGCTAACATTCCCCACCTTGGAGCTCGCTCACTCCGACAGACTGACTGAGGGGTTGTTCTTCCTGAGTTGAATGGCCGTTTTATGGATGCAGGAATCTTGTTGAAAATTAAATGGGAAAAAAGAAAAGCTCCCTATGAAACCGCAACCCCGACTCTCTTACGTCCACGATGCCTGACAATGCGGCATCCAGCACTCCAGCTGTCGCTGAACAACACCGCTATGTCCAATATGAAAGCGACAAGGAGAACGAATATGTCACTGCAATGCGCCAGCTGATCTCCAAAGACCTTTCCGAGCCGTACAGCATCTATGTCTACAGATACTTTCTCTATCAATGGGGTGACCTGTGCTACATGGTCAGTCACCGCCTTTTTGTATCCCAGCTGAAGCCCCCCCCCTTTCCTACATAAGAACTCATTGCTGTCGACACCGATCGGGCTAATATATGTGTATATATATATGTGTGTGTGTGTGTATATAGTCAATGGATGAAAAAAACAACCTGATCGGGGTTATCGTGTCAAAGCTCGAACCGCATCGCGGCGGGCCGCTACGTGGTTATATTGCCATGTTAGCTGTGAAGGAAGAACACAGAGGCAAAGGCATTGCGACGAAGCTTGTGTGTATGGCTATTGATGCAATGACCGCTAGAAATGCAGACGAGGTGTGACATTTTTTCCATTTCCTCTTCCTTGTGCCCATCACAAAAGCAGTATCTCCCACCCACTTCACGCCGCACAAGTGTACGAGGGGTACGACTCACGGGTTTAACCACCCCCGCCAACACAAGCAACCAACTAACACCCGATCAACGTTCAGATCGTCCTCGAAACCGAAACTACCAATACGGCAGCTATGAAACTGTACGAACGTCTGGGCTTCCTACGCAGCAAGCAGCTGCATCGCTACTATCTCAATGGCAACTCCGCATTCCGGCTTGTGCTATATCTGAAGGAGGGTGTGGGGTCCATTCCGACCACCCTCGACCCGTACGGATATAACTCTCAGGAGTTGCCACGGCATGAGAACGGGGAGCATTCGGGGCACCATACATATTGATTATGGTTTACGGATTGAAAATGGACGTTATGAGAGGAATGTATGAAGTAGATCGTGTGTCAGAACTTAGGCATTTGTGTTTAACTTAGATCGAAGAGATATCCCGTGGCTAATTGAAATGAATGGAGCAACAATGGCGATGAAGCAGCACTTTTCCAGGCTCGGAATCCCGGGCTTTCATGGGATCCGAGCATAGATTGTTGGCTCCAAGCTGGCGATAGCCATGTCTATTTCCCAGCAAATTGAATTTAGAATCTCCAAAATGAAGGTTAAAGACCCTTTTCACCTGAAAAGCTAAATAGCGACCGGGTCAATATACTTATCAAAGTAGTCTACGGAGAGTAGAAATCCATGCGTGGATCTGAGGTTTCCTTTTGTCAGATTTCAAATCCATTTCTATGAATTAGCGAGGTGTTTATGTGAATACACGCAATGAGTAGTAATATACAAAGCACCCAGCCCAAAATATCCCATCCGCAGAGCAGAATATGAAAAACCACGGGAAGCTGGGTGTGTCCCTTCTATAATGACATGCCCAAGACAACAAGCACACCAGATGAGAATCACCGAAGTATAGCAAACAAAAATTCAATAATCTATCTTGGTATCCTCGAAAGAATCAAAGAAAAGATTGAGAAAATAGCAAACGGAAATAGAAGCACACGCAGAAAAAGGGGAGATGCTTTTTGATGTTAGCCGTATAACGCATCAACGCCGCCGCTATAATATTATCATAAAAGGGAGGAAGCAAAAAGGTCCAGATGGCATACAAATATCTTAGATAGAAAAAGGGACATCTTCTCGACCTTCACTCCAGTCGCAAGCTTTAAATTACCACTACCTTCTCTTCGAAGACTTCTCCCCGCCTGTCCACGATATTCCCCGTCTTTCCAAAATATCCCGAACCTCCTCCACCGAAATAGTATTTCCACTCTGCGTCGATCTCCTCTCCTTAGCCTCCCCCTGTGTCCCGGCAGATTTGGCATGTAAATCAGTTTCTCCCTTCCCATATTCTCTTTCTTCCTCACTGTATTTTTCTTGTTCATGTCCTTCCCCCCAAACCTCCCCAATTTCATCCCCTTTACCGGAGACCTGGCTTTTCTTCCACTTACCGGCAATCGGCCTTTTGACTACGGGGACATCAATTGCTCTCCGAACCAGTTCGTCAACAGACATGTCCGCAGCGCCCGGAGTCGATTGCCACGCTATATCCATCTCATGAGCCTGCCACATCATGTACTCGAATTTTGCCAGCGGCTTAAAGCTCCACGTCGCCCTAGCATCCCTGTCGATGGCATGCGTGGCAAGTTCCCGCTGCTTATCCCGTAATTCGCCGTTGGGTTGATAATCTACCAGCAATGACACGAGGCTGCTGTTGTCATCCAACAACGATTGATCAGGTTCGGTTGATCCATCAGTATTAAGAGAGTCAAAGCGCGTGCCAATATCGGCAACGCTGGTTTCGATCCCGACAACGACCTTACCAACTTTCTTGTGCCAGTCTTGGTGGTAGTTTTCCGGGTCGTGGATGGTGTTTCGGAGAAGGGAGGACAAAACCAGATGTCTCATGTTCGAGCTTGCTAGGCCCAAGAGGCAGGAATATCTCCAAACAACCCGGCAGGTGTTGTAATATTTAGCTTTCCAGGCTAGGCTGAAAAGAATGCGGACAGTTTCGTTGTTTATGGCTACATTTGGGAAGTCATTGACAAAGTCCAAATAGAAGTCGAGTCCCTGAGGGTACCAGCCCTTGTTAAGGTACAAGGCGAGGCAAAAGTTCATGCACTGCGTATCCAGTTGTATATGCCGTTCCTTAGAGCGCCGTATAATCTGATGAGCTGCATCAACGTCCTTGTTGCATCTCGTCACTCTCAGCATTCTGTTGACCATATCAGTACACATCCAGTCATGTCCATATCTCCTATCCATGACTTCAAAATAATCTTGGGCTGTCTGGCCGCTATCCAGATGAGATCTGAAGGAAACAGGAATGATCTCATATATGAGAAGACGGAGGATGTTCTGGTCATTCAGAAGTCCATCTTTGCGCAGGCTCGCGACCACTTTTTGCTTGATTGATGAGGATAAGATTGTTTCAACGAAAGTCACCCATTCCATCCCATTCGGTCTAACCCTAAACCGTTTCATCAATGTGATGATATAACGAAATCTCTCCAGGTCATGGTTTCTCGAACAACCCTTCAGGAGTGCATTGAAAGTCCTTGTGGTCATCAGATGCTCATACCTAGGAAATAGCTGTAAAAGGTCTGGTAAAAAGTCAGGGTATCGATAGCAGAAGAATATGGCTAAATTCACCGCTCGGGTAGACAGGAACTGTCCTAACTTGGAATCAGTAAACAGATCGCGGATAATTCCCATAATAACGACTCGGTTTCGGGTCCCATTTTGATATATCAGACGATGGACAGGGCTTGAGAAGGCCAGATTGACTATCCGTTCGACATAGTCGCCAAAGCTTTTAATAGTCCACTGCTTCGGTATTCGTATTTCATCTGCCCGGATCGGGTTTCTAGATCTTTCCCCGTCAGACATCAACCGCTCTCCGCGTGTCCAGACAGACCGTATCGTTGGAATGTCCATATCTTGCTTGTCCTTCCACTCGTGTCCAAACACAAAAGGCGGTAAAGAGTCAGGAGAATCTCCAGAATCATAAGACGCTTGGATTTCCGCCCGAATTTCTTCCTCAGTCAATTTAACAGCCTCCCGAGAACCCGTGAGTACGACTTTGCGCATCGAATCTTCGGAATCGTATTCCCGTGGTAATACATGGACTCGGCATCCGCTCAACGTTTTGACATACCACAAGTTCTCCCACTCGTATCCAGTTAAGGTAACAACATCTCTTTCAGAGAGGTATATGGTTTTGGCATACTCGGGAGGGGGTTTGTCCGCAGCAGCTTTCGGTAAAGTCTTGATCTCATTCATTACATCCATCCATTTCTCATATACATAATTTGGTTTTGGTCGCCTCCCGCCTGGCGGGTTCTTAATCCACCACGGTTCAGAACGGACAGTTCGAATGTTGACCGGACCATGACGACTAGGACATGGTCCAGGACCATGACCATTGCTGTCGGTTTGTTTGTATCCGCCCAGTTCCCGTGAATTTCCATTATCAACGTCGCTTGATTCATCATGCTGCGCAAGATTTGAATCCGTTGGCGGGGAATCGGACATGGAGGGTTGTGTTTTCCCAGAATATTTGCGCGAGGTATCAAGAGTTACGCTGGCAAATCTGCAACGATAGGAAGTTGAATTTAACCGTTTACTGCCTGATCTGAAAGGGTAAGTTGGGCCCTGCCCATGCCTCTCCCAGGTCAGTGTAAAAAGGAGCCCGCGCGGGTATAAAAACGGTAAAATGGGCTCATTGCGAGAGAATGCGGCATGGTCGCAAGGAGCTCTAGAGAATGACACCCGGTTTCTCAGACCCCGGTGAGTCCCAGAGAGCATTGGAGTGAAAATCCTAAGTGGCAGGCAGAATACTGCGACACTTGGTTGCTCGTGGGTGCATCAGTGATAGCGCTTTAAAGTTAGAGTCTAAGTGATGATTTTGTTAGATGCATTTTTGAGGTTTGGATCTTTGCGGAGATATTTTTTCGCCTAAAATTATATGTCCCAAGCGAAGAAATATAAAAGGGAAGGTTTAGGCTATGTGCTGGTCACGTGAAGTCCTCTTCTCTCCTGAGGGACTCGGTTTTAAACGTCTCCAAAGCACCGAAAAACGGAATATTTAATAGCTAATGAGACAGCGCAGGATAAAGGGCAGTTCACTGAAAGTAAGGTGATATAACTAGCTGACAAGCAAATTATGGCTCAACTGTCAATGTCAAGTATTGCAGCTCGTATCATACACACGGTAACTAGGAGCCAACCACTGAGCAGCTTCAGAACTATATCACCCGGTGATGCATATATTTATGTGCTATATCTCCGTATCCCGCCATGGACGGATACCATAACGAATTAATGCTCCTTACTCCCTGTCTTCCACGTTCCGCACAACTTCCTTGCCTTTGGATCTTCGGGAAGGCTGGTCATTCGATTCGCCCACTCCGCCATCTGTCAATAGAGGGCGTTCCTCCCTAGCCACTGCCTTTTTATCACACCAGAAATGCAGCCCTTTCAGCTTCTCGTCCTCGATGACTTTGATAAGGCTTTCTCGCTTCTGTTTTTCAGCCCCCTTAGATGTTGCGGGAATGCTCTCAATAGCCTGTATAAAGTAGTCTAATAGGTGCCGATAGGAGGTTTTATACATGAATAGTGATAGAATCTCGGGCATCTGTAATAAACAAGGCAGAAACATAGGTGTTAATTAGCATTGACAAAGTTTGAGACAAAATCCTTAAAAAGAGTAGAAGCAGGAAACATACACAAAGGTAACAGGGTAGCTGAATTCATACCTTTTCCGGAAGAAAATACAAGTCCTCCCCTCCATACTGCACGAAATGCTGAATAGCGAGAATTTTATCTCTATCCAACGGAGCCATCTTCATCGCGCTCAATAACATACCGATATTGGTAATATCGTCAGGCAAAATGTCATCCGCTCTCATCTCACCCGCACTCGAAAGCGTCCCACGGCTTACCCGCTGACTCCGAAGTCCAACACTTGGCGCCCGACACGAACTAACCGTAAAACAAACCTCATTTAAGGTAACAATATCCTCCTCAGCTCCAATGCTAACTTTCTTAACCCTTTTCCTCAACCATCGTCTCCGGCGTGCAAAGCAGTGATACCACGGATGCGTCCCATGCCACCCAAACCGCGACGAGAACGCAAAGGAATACTGCCACCCGCCCTCATCGACATCGTAGGACATGTCGATATACCACGTATCCCACGCCCATTCCCAGCTGGGGTCGGGCACCTGCGCATTCGTGATATTGACGGGACTATCCTCGAGGTTGCGGGTGAGCCAAGCAGATGGGTCCAGGTGCAGTAGTGATTTTGCTGAATACAGAGGGACACCGAAGAACCACCAGCCGCGCTGGTTCTCGTACAACACGTCGATTTCGCTAGTTTCGCCCGCTCCAGGGTGTTCCTGGGACAACGAGGGGTCTAGAAGGACCTGGGCAGATTCCGACGCGACCTCAACGGTTTCGGCGGCAGTCTGTTTGCTGGGATTCGTGAAATTGCCTGTCGGGGTCTGCTGTTCTACCGTTCTGTCCGGAGAATCCCGGTGAGATGGAGATATATCCAGGCTGAGTCGGCCTTCACCCTCCCCCTCGACACCATCGTATCCATCTCCGTTGCCATATTTATTCTTCTGGAACTTCGCATATTTCCTTCGTTGGAAGCTATCTTTCACGGATTCTTTTGTTAATTTCTTCGTCACTGTGGTTACCGTGGGTGAGCTTGCTGAGAGGCTTAGATCTCCCCCTCCCTCACCCCCACCTATACGAGAGGTTCGATCAGGCACAGTGTTGTCGACGAGGGATATCCTTGGGCTGGTGACCGACATTGTTTCTGAGAAAATGGCGGCAGCACGTATGAAGGAAGAGGTTTAAACAGATTTAGTAGTGACCATGAGTAGAAATGGCCAATTGTAAAGAGGAAAAGTTGTGCCTTAAATCGTCTGCTGGCGGGACGACAAATGACGGTGCAGCGGAATGAAAGCAGTCGTGGACTGCTAAAGCTGCAGCTCCATCGGTGTATATCGTTAACTGATCCACCGAGGTTGCTATGGGTGTGTTAGTTAGCTTCAAAGAGAGCAGCAGAGAGGAAGCTTCCTAAAGGTCTCGAATGAGCTTGGTTTACTCCCGAGATCTTTTCTTCTACTTCCCCTCATCTCTGCCACTGCTTTCGTGGTTGTTGCGGAGGTTGGTTGTACTCTATCAAGTTCCAAGTTCCCAAAGTTCCCGCGATGACATCGTGGATGCATCGACGCTAAGCCAAATTGGGCCTTCATATCAACATCGCGATAACTTCATATAAATCTGTCCGTCTCCCAAAAAACATTGAACAATAATATAAGAATTCTAATGCATCATTCCACTACTCATTAACCTTGTCCACAGGGATACGAGGGTAAAGGGGATATTGCCCACAACCGAAAAAGAAAAAAAAGGAAAAAAAAGATCAAAAAAGAAAAAAAAAGAAACCTATCCAGTCCGAAAAGCGGCCGTAAAATGCAGGCCCCTCACCACCGCAAAATCGAACTCCAATCACCCGCTGATCTCTCATACCTCTACACAAACATCGTCTCCCTCTCGCGCCAAAAGCTAGATCTCCACTTCCCCCCCCCGGCCTCCGCAGTCGCGGACCCAACCTCCACCCAAAACCACAACCAAGACCCCGACAATGACCCCATGAAATCCCGCGTCCGCACCCTGGTCGACGACTTCATCCACAAAACCTTCCTCACTGCCGCCCCTTCCATAAGCATCAATGGCCTCTCGCCGGCCGAGTCTTTTAAAAACAGCAGCAGCAGCAGCAGCAGTAATGCAGATGGCACGGACGATGTTGCAGGGCCCATCTCGTTTCTGCACGCGCGAGAGGCGGTGGAGTATGAACCGTATGACACGGCGCTGGCGGCGCGAGTGGCGGCTTTGTATGCGCAGTTGGAGTCGTTGACGACGACGGTGGCGCAGCTGAGGCGTGATGCGCCGGGGAGGGCGGCGGGGGCGTATGCTGAGGCGTTGAGGGAGGTTATGCTGGAGGAGGATGAGGATTGGGGTGAGGAGGAAGGAGGGGAGGGGGAGGAGCAAGGGGATGTGAGCATGCCGGATGCTGGAGAGGGAGAGGTAGGGGAAGGGGGTGATACGGCACAGTTACGATGTCAAGGACGAAGGGGCAGAGAGGGTCAAAGCAAGGAGGATTTCACGTTGCATGTTCCATATGGAAGTACAGAGGGGACGAAGAGGAGGTGGATTGAAGGGGGGGTGGAGGAGGTGTATGCAAACGTATTGAAGACGTTGGTGAGGTTGCAGGATGGGGATGGAGATGTACAGGCAGGCGGGGATGAAGTTGAGGGTGATAGTGGACTTGCAGCGACGGTGGGCAAGGTGGAGAGGGCAAGGAGGGCGGCGGAGGTCGTGGAGCATTTATGATCATGATTCATCTGTGTCTTCTGCTCTTTTTCTTCTCTATCTTGATTTCGTTTGTTTCCAGAGGGGCGTTTTGGACTGCTTTTAAATGGGATCGGCTGGTGTTCAGGGTCTTGGGCTCTGGGAACTGGGTACTTGGGCAATTGGATATTGCATCTTGGAAATGGGATGGGTATTGATGTTGTCTTTTAATTGGCTTTTTGCGGAAAGATACCTCTTAATGAATTAACCCGTATATACTCACAGTCGCTTCTCTTTGCAATTTCGTTACATGTGTGAATAAGTAATAGATCAACGACGGGATATCTATCAGCCTCTTAAGAGCAAAAACCGGACAGATGTTTTCCTAATTTCTATCCTCCCTTTTAATTTCTGTCTTCGTCTTTTCTTTCTTTCTTTCTTTCTTTCTTTCTTTCTTTTTATTTTCCGACTCTCCCTTCAATATACTTATCTACAAGGTGTGTAGGTCTAAAGCAAGTGAATAATAAAAAGAAGAACATGCTTTTAAGTGACTAGTCCGCTAACCAACAGACACAGTGCAGAGGGATGGGTTCTGCCGAAGACCAGGAGACATAGACATGCGATCTGGAAAAATTTAGGTTAATAAGAAACAGAACCAATCGTAAGTACAAGGATTAAGATTGGGACGAAATAACTTTTAGAGTTACGACAGCAAGGAGGTAGAATAAAGTGGCATACGGGCACGACATAATTTTTTTTTGGAGATAGCAACCAAACAGGCAGACAGAGCAAGATCAACTGGGCGAATGGAACAGACGTGATGAAAGAGGTTGAATTGGCTAGAGAACACCAGGGCAGTAGACATTGTGGTAAATGCTGAAAAGGCGACATACATCAAAATCTAACAGTCTTTCTATGGAGGATGTGGAGGAAGCTCACAACACCGTGTTATAAATATTTCTTTTCTCAAAATCAAGGCGATGTGGACTGGAATATATATTCGAATTAAATAAGGGGGACTGCAATGGTCACAATATATATATATATATATATATATATGGCATGAAAGAACAGCAGGCATGCGCCCATCTCGTTTTCCTCTCGTGTCAATCAAAAAGGCCGCACTGGACAACAAAAAAAAGTAAAATTTAACAAAAAAAAAATTTTAAAAGAAAAGAAAATTAAAAGAAAAGAAGAGGGAAGATAGCAATTCTACGCCGTAAGCTCCCCATTACTCGACAGGTTAATGGTCTCCTTGGCCGTCTCCTTGGCCGTCTCCTCCTGCTTCTCCGCCGTCGAAGCCTCCACCTCCTCCACCTCCTTCACCTCCTTCTTTTCATTCTTCTTACCATGAACCTCCTTCTTCGCCCACTTGGGCTCCCTCGCCCACTCTTTCTCCTGCCAAGGACCCATATCACTCAGCGCACAGCCACCCTCACACTGACACTCCCCTCCAAACTCCTTTGGTAGATTCTCCTTGGGCACCTGCGCCAACAGCTCCGCCTCATACCCGCTGCCCAACACATGAATCTTCTGTACCGTAACCGGATCCAAAAAGCCCTTGACGACATTGAAGACGCTGGAGAAACCCCAGGGGGCGTTGATAAGGTATAATTTGCCCAGCCGCTCGGGGTAGTAGTTTTGCGAAATGGCTGAGGCCTGTTTGACGTAGCCATAGACGGAAGGGACGCGGGTGATGCCCACGCCTTTGAGGTCCATGATTGTGCAGCAGGTTTCGAGGAGGCGGCCGGCTTTGCGCGAGCAAGCGGGGAGTCGAGGGTCGGCGAGCTTTTCGTATTCGCAGACTAGGTTTTGGAGCATACGCTCTGCTGTGGTGATTTTGTACATGGCGTTTAGGTCGATTTTGCCCAGTTGTTCTATGTAGACGGGGCGGCCATCCTGGATCATAGGGTTAAGATTGATTAGTTGGGAGTTTGATTGATGCTGTTGGTGTGGGATAGGATTGGGGTTGATATATCTCCCTGTACATCTATTCCCGGAGGAAAGGGCAGCAGGTAAGAAAGGGAACAGAATATCGTACCTTATCTGTCTTGTGATAATACTGTGGATAATATTCAAACACCTGCGGTTTCTCCGGGTACTCGAAAGTATGCACGAGATCGTTCGTGCCAAAGTCCTGCCGCCATTTCTCGCAATCAACGAACCTAACAAACAACACGGCCGTCAGTATACCTCAATCCACCTATAGATATATCAAGATATATCTTCTGTATATATATATATATCTACCACTCCTATCGTCCAGTCCAGTCCAAGCAGCACCACCCACCGCTAACAAAACAATAGATCTCAACCACAACCATCCCAACAAGGTATACGGTTACATACATAGTCTTCGCAGCCTCCACATTAAACTTCCTCGCACGCAGGAACCTCAACAGGGACAAGGTATCCAGACGCTCGGTATAGCCCAGCTGCTCGAGCATGGTCCGGAGCTGGAAGACCTGTGCATCCTGCTCGGGGGTGGTGTGACCTGGGTGGCCCGATTGGGCGTCTGGGGCGGTGGTTGGGAAGTCATAGTCGTCGTACTTGGGTTCGAGCTCGAGTGGGTGCGAGGGTGTGATTAAGGAGTTGTTCATTGTGCTGGGGCTATCTGGCTTTGTTGTTTCCGTCTTTTCCTCCTGTCTTTTCTTTCCTTTTTACCTTTTCAAGACTGTGGTTTTTGGTGCTTGTGAAATGGACGCTGGGTGGCTAGTTGAGATAAGAATAACTGAGCGGTTTGGAGGAGGAAAGCGGGTGTTTTGAGAGAGTGGGTGATGAAAGGGAGATGGGGTCTTCTATTCAGAGAGGAGTGGAGAGGAGTTGAGGGTGGAATGTGGTGGCTATTGAGGTAAGTTTTTGTAGTATTTATCTATAGATCAGATCTCGGAGGCAAAAAAGGGAGGGCAATTAAGTGAGGGAAATTCTTGGTTTGGTGTTCAGGAAAATAACTAGTTTATTTATTTATTTATTTATTTATTTATTTATTATTTATTATTTATTTTATTTTCCTCTCTTTTGGAGGTTGCACTGCGCCTCCCCCTCTACGTGTCAAATGGGATAATTAATATTAAGTATAAATTATTGGGCTGTTATGTCTCTGCTCTAGTCCTTGGTGCTTTTATCTCAGGGGATAAATATTTGTCTGCGCTGTTCCTGTCGCTGGTCCCGGTGGTTGTTTACTCTGTGGAGTCTGATTCTGGCGGTCTGGTTGGCTGGGCTTTCGACTGGTGGAGTTGAAGCCCGTTGAAGGATGTTTGTTACCCGGTTAAACAGAGAACTAACTGCCTTCTGGTAATTCGTGAGGCACCCGGGCATAAATAAATTCGGACATCTCCTTCAATCCTGAAGCTTTCTTAAACAAGCAAATTGAGAGCATGAATATATGTCATGCCATATCATATAGTTAGTGTAAGCAACTAGGTAACTAATGGTTAACTTACAGTTAGTTGGGTTTTCCCTCTTTTATCGCCGGTGGACTTCCCACGAAGCCCTATGAAGCCCGACGAAAAAAAGGTGTGTGTTGGGGGCGGGGGGGGGGGGGGGGGGCGAAGAGTTGATACCCTGGGAGCTATCTACGGTTACCCCCATCCATAGAGCGAAACAACAAAATACGGCGCGACAGAGGATGGCTAGATTGCTGGCATCTCCAAGTTAGGCATCCTCATTGTCGAGGGCAAATATAGGCATATATTTAAAGAAGCGTTGAATCGAGCATAAGTGATCCACTACTCCCGTGAAAAGAAGAATCAACCGTGTTCCATTAACTACCTGAACATGCGGCGAGCAAAGTACATGTAAATACCTGCACCTACTACTACCTAGGGGTTTTCTGGATTCAATTCATTCGGGGCCAAATACAGAAAAGCCTCTGTAAAAATAGACTAGGAGTGGAATAACAGAAACAAGCAAGGGAAGACAGACACATCATTAAAACTTCTTGATAAACTGATTGACTGAGCCCAGTACCTTTTTTTTTTTTTTCTTTTTTCTTTTTTTTTTTTTTAAGAAAACAAAGACTTAGCTTCTTCATTCTTCCTTCGACCCCTTCCTCTCGGTTCCCCCATCTGCGGCACGTAGGCCACAGAAATGTGAAGCATATCAGGTCAACGAATAATGTTACAACATGTGGCAAAAGAAAAGAGAAAAAGAGAAAATAAAAGAGCGGAATTGAGAGAAGGTTAAGAATGCCTCGAGAAACGCAGTTTCAGGGGATATCAAAATGGATAGAGTGAGAAGAGAAGAGCGGAGGGCCATGAGCCCTGAAGAAACACTGGTACAGAAACTGCAGAAACGGCAGAAACTGTAGAATTGGGAGAAAGACATCATCCGCCGAACAAGAAGAACAGGAAGGATATAAAAAGGAATGAAACTAATCATAGCCTTCAATCCAGAGGCAGCAAAAGGAGTATTATAGTCAGAGGACCAGGGGCGCAGTTGGGGAGGGGAAAAAAAATGAAATGGGATTTGAAGAAGGGGATGGTGTAGTACAGAGCTGCTGCGATTTCCCTCCCAGAAAGACACAGAATGCGTTGTCTTACTGTTCTTTTGCTATGTGAATGTGTGCATGAGAGTATGTGCAAAAGCGTAGTAGGAAAAACATTTATTTCATAAAAATTCATTCCCAGAGCAAGTCAGTCCCCCGACCAGCAGGGTATATTCATTCTTGAAAGGGGAGGAATCATCCGAAACCAAGCAAGAGGATTGAGAATTTCAGCTTGTGGTTTGTTCCGAGGAAAAGACTTGCAAAACTGGAAGAAAAAAAGAAAGAAAGAGAGAAAGAGAGAAAGGATATCAAGATCGTCGTCAAGGGAAAGGCGGCAAGACGAGATAAGGCAACCAGCACAAGGGAAGAATGAACATAAAAGAGCGAAACATAAGCAAAAATGTGACCATAAACATTCGCGGAAGCTCAATGTTCAAAGAAGAGGAATCAAATAGTGCGGGCATGCAAAACCTTTAAAAACTCCAGAGTGCATAAAAATAGAAGAGAGATGAAAAGAAATAAAATACTCAAGAATAAAAGCAAGAATAAAAACAAGATATGACCTGATCCGTTCGGTGCTCAAGGCGGGTAGAAAAATGGGAGCAGATGATATTTATTCTTCTCCCAATCGAACCTCCAGACCGCTTAAACCATCACCTCCAACCCCGTAGTGGGAAACTCCAAGGGGCTCCATCGAGACCAAGAACACGGGTGGATATATTGTAGTCGTCACGCTCGTTCACCCCACCTCTGTTGCCCGTCCATTCCATCATCAAAACCTTCGTTCTTCTCGTTCATATGACAAGCGAAAAAATTGAAGGAAAACAGGGCACTGGGTACTGAGACAAATACCAGACCGGTGCCCCTCATATTTTCTTTGTTTATACTTCGGCTGTTCCGTTTCGTAAAATTCACCACCCTTTCTTCCGCGCGAACCGCTTATTCAACAATGAAAGAACCCTCGAAACGTTAAACTGCACATACTCCAAATCAAGATCTTCCTGGTTATCCTTCTGCATCTCCAGAAGATCGTCGAGTTTGAGATCGAGTTCTAGAAGACCTCGAGCGCGACCTGTAAGACGGATGTTAATAAATGTTCCGATAAATTATCGGGAAAGGAGTAAGAAGGTTTAAAGTTAAAAAACACCCACCCTTATAATGCAAACTGATAACAAAAGTCCCCGGTAACGGACTCTTGAACATAAAATAAATATTCGCCCTCCGATTTTCCGGTACGTTACTCTTCCGAATAACCCCTTCCTTCTCCAACTGCTGATGCGTAAACTTATAAGGCCCCAACTCCTGATGCTTCTGCTGCTTCCTCTGCTTCCCCTCAGACTGACTGCGCACGTTATGCAGGTACGATTTGTACGTCTCCAATTGGCCCACGAGATATGCATTGTGGTCGCGGATGGTGCGGAATACTTCGTCCAGTTTACGAGTTTCTTCAAGTACTTTCTCCTTCAGAGAGCCCAGGTGCACGAGTTCTTGCTCGACTTCATCGCGGAGGAGGCTGAAGTCATCTGACCGGTCAAGAACGCCGAGTTCCTGCAGTTGACTGAGTAGTTCCATCGTCCGTATTCCCTTGCGGACCATGACGGCGTCATTTTTGAGGGTTGCAGCTGCTTCAGCTATGCGGTCAAGACGGAGGGGGCGGCGGGTGACAGAGGAGTTGTGAGGGAGGGATCGCATGATCTGGACAAAAGTTGATTTGGCTTCCATGAAGTAGACTTCTTCTTGGGTAATATCTAGCGCTGATGTTAGGTCGTCGAGGGCCGTTTCCCACTTGCTAAATAGGGGAAGGTTGATGGTTCGGTTCTCCTTGCGGGGTAGTTGGGGTGGTGCAGGTCCGAGTTCCTGGAGCAGATGGCTCAGGTGGGAGTGCTGGTCTTGGGCGGCGAGGGTGGCGCTGTGTTTGTCCAGCAACGCGTGGGTTGCGTAGACTTCGTTCAGGGTGATTTGAAGCTCTAGATCTCGCTTGGATAGAGCTACATAGTTATCCAGTTCCAAACTTTCGTAGAAGTCTTGAACTTCGCATAGGTCGAGAAGAAACTTATTCACACGCTCTTTGTTCTCGTGGATGAATGGCTGGAGTTTGGCCATATACGGTTCCTTCGCATAAGTCGGCTTATTTGCCAAGTTCTGTAGCATTTTCGCGATCAAAGTTAGGGTGCGGCGGGGCTTGTCGGCTGGGGTAGCTTCAATGAGCATGTAGGATCGAGGAGTTACGATGGCGGGATTGATGAATCGCAAAAAGAAAAAGCCGCCAATAAGTGTACAAATAGTCTGGTCCTGGGCATCGGGATACTTCCGCTTTGACAGACTTCGAATCTGTTTGCAGATCCACCGGATACCGTATGGAGTTTCCTCAAGACCTTCAATGATTGTTTCAAGAAAACCGTTTGCGATGTCTGTTAGCATCTTCAATCGGGGCACAATGATCTTTTGGACCTGTTCGTTCTCTGCAGCAACCTCTGCAGTTACTGATTTTGGCAGAGAAGGTGGGAGAGTTCCAGTGGATAATTCGATTTGCTGGACCATGCTCTCATACACTTTCAGGGGGTTAATTTCTAGATCAATGTCGTTTAGATCGATAAGGGAGTTGATTTGGTCAGCCAACACCTGCTTCAAATAAGCCTGTCCGGGGCCTCGTCTGGTATAAGTTGTCATCATACGAGAAACAGGAGTGTTTTGGCGCAGAAGGGATGAATATTCTGGAGTGTTGTCAAATTGATATGTCAGAACAGACTGGAACATGGTTAGCAACAAATGTTCCTCTCGACTTTCGTATTGGTTGCCGTAGATGGTGAACATCACTGTCTGGAGCAATGAATCGATTTCCGCCATCGTCACCAGACGACACAGATGCGCAATATGGCGGGGCTCAGATTGTAGAAGGAAAAGGAGGTTTCCATATTTCTGAGTCTTATCATCATTGGGGAAAAAGCCCTCCTGGAGGTCATTGGCATCTTCGAGATGGCTGGCGACTTCGTTTTGCTGCGAGGAAATCAGACCTATATGAAACTAAACGCATATTAAGTGTAACAACACACCTCTTCCAATGCCATTCGATTCTGAATCAGAAGCGCAATCCGTGAATCCAGGTATCGAACATCTTTTTCCAGCACAAAGTTCTTCTTGGACTGGGAAGAGATCTTCGACTTCAGCTCGCGTAAAGTTCGTTGAGCTAGAATGAGAGAGCGGAATAGAGAGTTAGCTACCCGCCCAGTACCTATGAATTGAGGATTATATATGTATCCAAGCACTACAACTAACCTTTAGCCAAATCATCAGAGATCTCGAGGTCTTTCTCCTTAGCCGACATTGAGAGGTATAGCGCTGTGACAGACATTCGTTTTGATTGTCTGACAGATCGAGTATCATGCTGGGAAGAAAAGGTATTCTGTCTGGAGACTGGCTGGAAGGAAGAAGCCGAGGAGGCTGTCGAAGCCCGGGAGGCTCTCGACGAGGGTTGGAGCATGGTTGCGACCGACATGGTTTTCGTGTGAATTTGAAAACCAACCTAAAATGGAGAGCGGTTGATAAGGGGAGGAAATGATAAAGAAGTAGAAGAAAGAAAGAAGATAAGTTGATGTTTAGTCAATGTCGGACAGTGTCTGGGATTATTCTGCAGAGAGCAGGGGAGCAGGAAGTTTGCTTAAGAAATGTTGATAGACAGTTTTCTTTAGGACAGTTGCAGTTGGTGACTACAACACACCAGAAAGGTTTTACCTGGCAGAGTGAAAGACCTCAAAATTCGTAAACTTTAGAATTTCAGACACACATTGAACCAGCAATAAGTATAAATTCTAGAGCCAGTTAATGTGAATGGTGAATTGTAGAGGTTTCAATGATAGCATGGATGCGTGTTGACTTTTGAAATCCAAGCAGAGAAATCTGTCAAAATCACATATGTCGGACCCTACACTCCATTACCGATGCTTCCTTTATGTTCATTCAATTCAAGGACGATCTCAGTTCAGTCAACTGAGTTGTCCGTAGCCACACATAGGAGGGCGGAATTGATTCGAAGGATGATTCGGGCGTCGATATTCGCAGGGAGGGATCTGTTTGGCTGGCGCTGGGTATCGCACAGATATTTTATCTATAGGGTCAGGCAACTAGGACGGGATGGGAGGTAAGGTGAGGCAATGATATGGATGGGTATTATTCTAGATGCGAATTGGATGGATATAGTTGATGGCGGAGGGCGGAT
>NW_011371374.1:155355-300691 GCF_000150735.1 Paracoccidioides brasiliensis
GGGGGGCAAAGAATAATGAAAGAGGAAGAAGACGACGAGGAGCAAGGGAGAACGAGGTGATGATGACGATGGTGGGAATGGAGATTGGGAATAATATAAGAGACAAAAACGGGTTAGAGGGAAGAAAGATGGAAGAGGTGCAAGGTGGGGAAAACTAGGATTGGAGGATGGGTTTTGTCGAGGGTTGGTTGGTTTAGTAAGTTTTAGTGAGAGACTAAATGCAGAGGGAAGGGGGGAAAACAAAGCATAGCTGTCACCAACTATTCATTGGTAAATATTCACGATAACGAGCTAGTTAGTGAGTTGAAAATTAATAACAACTTCTCACTCAGGTACCCGGCCCTTGGACTTGGGACGGGACCTGAGACTGATGAAACTGGTAACTGGTAACTCGTAACTGGTAGCTGGTAACTGGTAACTGGTAACTGGTAACTGGTAAACCTGGGTCGATTAGGAACTGATTCCAGGCACAGATGCAAGCCATCTATTAGTACCGTATTAGTTCATCCCCCTTTTCTCAACCATCATCATTACCATTTCACTAACTACCGTCATCATCAAGGTACAGCGTCATTGTTGAATGGTTTACAGGATACATGGATGGAATCGATGGTCTCAAGCGAGGTGGGTGTGGTGGCACAGTTGATATGACCCATGCATCCCTAATATTTACCTTGTCTCGGTGAGTCTTTTTGGGTGTCACGTCACGAACTCTAGAGGATATATTCCCACCGATAACTTTACAGGCTACCGGAGAAGAAGAACCAAAAAAGCAAAGAAAGACATATATCTATACATGATACAACCAGTACATATGCGAATTATTAGAAGAAGAGAGGGTTCACTGTGAGGGGGAATCAATGGAATCTATGACTCTGGACTCTAGCGATATACTTCGGAGGATAATTTCCTGGCTGTTTTTGTTGAACCTCAATGAAGCTCTCTGTACTTCAGGCACAGGAACAGATGAACGGATTCAGGACCAGGAAGCCAAGAAATAAAAAAAAAAGTCCTTGTTCAAATTTCTCTTCAGGATCCAGGTTGGGAGATCATGCAACCTTGCTCAGACCCGTCAGCACAGCTCAATATGCACCGTGATGCACTGACTCTTCTCATTGCAGTGTCACCCACTGACCTTGGTGAGAACTGGTGCAGTGCAGCTATGACCAAGTCACACTATTTCACATATGTAGTTGGTAACTTTTGGAATTAATCTGAATTGATCTGAAATTAATTCAGGAGACAATATTTTCAAGTAAATTAGTATACTTATAATTATTTATAATAATAGTCTTAAAATATTTCTCTTTTTCTAGTTTAATCTTCATAGAAAATTCTTTTAATTTAATAATATATAATATTTAATTAATGTTTTTAATATTATAAATATTAAAATATATTATTATGATATATTTTATATAATATTAAATATATTTAAAATTAGTAAATGTAATGAGGCGGCACTGAGATTGGGATATAGGTGCCTTCTAGGTAGGCATCATTAGTGATTCTCAGAGTCTTCTGCAGTGTTGATATATACTACAACCAGCTCATATATATAACATGAAGAAGCAGCAGTGCTAAGAAGGCGACTTGACAAGTTTCTGTGACTGTGACGATGACAGTAAATTTAATAAATTAATTAATATAGTTAAGTAATTAGTTGTTATTTACTAGTTAGTTTACTATTTAGAGATGGATGATTAATATTATTTAAGGAAAATTAAGTAAAAACTTGTACACTTTATTAATTACTATAATAAAAATATAATCTTTTCTTATAACACATTAATAAGATGTAAGTCATAACTAACTACAAATCAAATAACGCTGTCTAACTGTACAGACTCATCGCACAGTCTTTTTCAGTTACAGATAATTATGAACTTTCATTGAAGCCTTACTTCTTCTAAGGTGAATCAGTGCTGTATGAAGCAATCATCGAATAGTTAGTTAGTACAGTTGCTGAACTTAGTTAACCTGCAATGGATGATTCAGAGCGTATTTTTTTGGCTTCGTTTTCCGAACTACGGTAACTATTCTACCCCTGTCTCATCATCAACCTCCTCAAATCCTCCAATTCCCTCTTCTTCTTCAAAATGAACAACAACAAAAGCTAACTACCCCGTAGTCGTCGGAATATATAAAACTATTCTCTACACAAACTGCCCGCAGATCCTTCCTTTAGTTTGAAAAACGGTCTGCCATCGATTCCTGCATATACTAATCCGATCTTCGCTTTCTCTAATATGCTTTACACCTTGTAACCCAAAAATGGCTAAAATTCCGGAATCTGGGTAACCTAAGGGTTATCCATGGTAACCCTCAAACTTCCTGACGATAAGACAAAGCAGTCCCTGGTTCACTGACTCGCGAAAGCTCGTAGTTAGTTGCCCGTAGAAAGCAGCATCGGGGGCGAAAAGTCGTATCATTTAATTGACATCATCACTTTCAGCTGGTCTCCAAACATATTTTATCCCCTTGCTGAACGATGTTGAACAGAACTCCCAGCAGCTTAGAATCTATTTACGTATGTACCGATATGCAGATATGTAGATAATCGGAAATCATCAAGCTCTTTCAGAAGGCAGCTCAGAACAAAAAGCCGAGAGAGCAGAGACTCATTTCAATAATCTCATCTAAAGATTTGGCCATTGTGATGGGTTCGGTAAAGGGATAAACGGAAACACCACACTTATTAGTACTCACAGCCGAACTTGACTATCCAGGCTCAAGTGGAGCCACAAAATTCTCATACCATGGTCGTTGTACTGTGCCTCAGCTGGAATAGAGTTAACCTCCTCCTGATTGAACCCTTAGGAGATCGATCGTTAGGCCGCCCCGAGGGAACCGGCTCGCCGGGGACAGAATGGTTGAATATCCTTGGTCCCCACTTATTTCGTTGGTATCCTGCACAATAAAAAGTGGATTATTTACAAAAGAACTGATGAGAGAGGTGGAAAGTCCTCCTCTTCCCCCTCCCCCCTCCCCCCTACCATGTGCATTAATCTGGGTTGCGGGATGCGATAAATCAATTTGCAAGTCGGAAATGTAGAGTTGCCGTTGGGGATGCAGGGCGATTTATCATTGTTGATAGTTAACTCTTATGATGTGATTGCCTGGTATCCATGAATAAAGATAAATAATCAATGACGTACAGTACAGTCTTCCGAAGGATTCTCTGCATAGTGCGCATGAGGGACATGGATGGACATTAACGTGGACGTGAACATGGAGGTAGAGTAGCTCTGGCCTGATATTTCTCCTTTACGGATTGATATCAGGGGATGGGTAGTATCTGAAGATATGTTGTAACTAGCCACCGCATTTTACATCTATCAATTTTGCTTTCGGAAGGCATGTCTTTGAATCATATGATATTCAACTCCGTTCACCGCAAGGGTGGCGGAAAATATACCTTTAGTTGGTGTAACCTGCAAATCATTGGTTACCCGCAAGGGGTTCAGGGGCGGGAATACGGTTGAGTTTCGGTTGGCTATGTTTTATTGCGATGGATGGCTTTTAATGCAGGACACCACCCTTTCCGATCTCTGCTCTAGATAAGCTACATCCTGTACTGTTCCTACGCCGATTTCTCGCGTTTGTGTTAAAGCACACGCAAAGGGGAAAGCTTTCATTTGTCCATCTCTAATGTTATTCATAAAGCAATTCCTAACTACCCATTGCTAACTACCTTTCCTTGTACTAAACCATTCATTCCATGGGACAGTTAAGGTAGGGGAACACAGAAGGGGGAACTAAGAAATGAGGAAGGCAGAAAACCCTTGTAAACGCGCCAATGTAAAAAATGAAAACGTTTCAAAGCCATCGCAAAGCAGAAACGAATCAGTGCTGAAGGGCAAAAATTTCAAAAGTGGGTAAGAATAAAACAACCCCGTTGCCATGAAGCCGTAAAAAAAGAAGAAAAAGAAAGAAAAAGGTAAAAGTAAATGAAACGAAAAACAAGCGAACAAGCTTGTAGAATATATGAAAGAAGCCCGCTGTACATAAAAGAAAATATGTCTCTTCAAATCCTTCCATCCGAGGGTGAACCACCTGATTCCTTCCCCTCTAAAACAAATCTCTACTTTCGGAAAGTAAAAGATTTCCCCTCAATCTCCTTTTTCACTTTATGCATTCCCTGTGGCCCTTCCATTGCTTTGGCGTACGGGTTGAATTGTCGTTTCTGCTTGTGTCCCCCGTGATATGGTCCATCATTGCCCCCATTGTTTTTATTCTCCACAGACTTGGCGTGAAGGAAGGATTCGGCGTTGCTGTAGTCAAAAGGAGTAAAATTGGCTATATCTTCGCCATTACTGCTGTTGTTGGTGGCATGGTTATGTTGCTGTTGAAGCGCTGATGCCAATTTCTGCTTCTTCTTTTCCCGACGATTCTTTGCTTTGGCCTCAGAATTATGTGGATTTGATTTAGAACTGGCGTTGGAACCGGAGACGGAGGGAGATGTAGGCTCATCCGTTAGTGCGACCGTCCCAGTTTGCGTTATTATTGTTGAAGCTGCAGCTGCAGTTGTAGCCCTCTCAATGTCTTCTGAACCGTCTGTCGATAGGGTTATCTTTCTTTTTTTTGGCGCCCCGAATTGCTTAATCGTGAAAATTTCATTGGTTGTACTGCTGGGTTTCATGGGAGCGGGGATGGTCTCAGATATATTAGCTTGCGATAGAGTAGTCTCTTCTACCAACGAGATAGTGCTGGTTGACACTTTCGTCGACATATCTGGAAAGGGAAGAGAGAGCAGTAATGCTTCTGCGGTAGCTGCCAAGGCATGTGGCACTGGAACTGGTGGATGGGGTTTCTGTTCTAGAGTGGAGCCCCAAAGTTCGGACACCTCGGCCCTAGCGGCCCTAGCGGGCTGGCTAACTGTTCCAGCTTGAGGGGATGATAAAGACAGGGACGTTGTGGGTTTGGATCCGTCGGTTCGCTGCTTGTATGGGAAAAGCACATCTCGGAGTTCTGGGCCAGTGGCGCCGGCAAGCTTTGCTTCCTTGATAACCTGGACTAGCTCTGACATTCTGGCTCTGACAGGTGGGGAAACAGGGGAGATAGTTCTGAAAAGAGAGGCTGGATCCAGAGGCATGGCGTGGGCAATTTTGAAAAGCGATTGCTTTGAGAGAATATATTGAACGCCTTCATCTTCGGATCGTGCAAGTTTGTCTCGCCACTGATGTACAGCCCTGAATACCGCGAACTGTTCTCGACTGAAAAGGGTGGAATTTCGAATAAGCACGTCGTGCCACCCGCCACCTCCTTCGCCCGTTTCTGCGTTATAAACTGGACGCTCATACCGTTGAAGAGCTTCTTGTCTAGACTTCTCAAGAACGTAATCTACCAATTTGTGGGCAGGTGTTGAATTCTCCACAAGACTGTTTCGAATATGGTCGTAGATGTAAAGAAGATAGTGGGTATCTGATCGTGCATAGTCAAACATGCCGGGTAAAAGAGGTCGCAGTCTCCAATCAGCCATCTGATATATCTTCTCCGCCTTGAAGTTTACAAATTTCTCTAGGAGAAATTTCAAACTCCTCTTAGGGTAATTTAGCGCTACCGATCCATGGTATGTATCAAAGAGACCAACAATGTAAAGACCTAGGTCACGTTGAAGCCATATTATATCCATAGTTGAACCATGAAGCACTTTTAAGATCTTGGGATCTGTAAACACTTCATTTAGCACCTGCAATTCCTCGCGCCATGGCTTCAATGTGTCGACAATCCAATCTTGATCTCTGGTGCTGATTTGCATGAGACAAACAAGGCCGTGGTACGAATGCACGTCATGGTGTTCTAGATCAATGGCTATTTCGGTGGCTTCTTTCAGTTCCGCAAGCATGGAGTGGACTCCTTCTAGGGTATCCACAAATGTGGCGGTTGTAGCATCAAAGGATTTATATTCGACCGGTGGGGATATTGAGTATGTTGATTGGGGATAAGGAGAATTACGTATTTCGGTCTCGTAGGGATGTTTGTAGCTAAGGAAAGGACGGATTTATATTAGTATTTGAACGTCCAGCTCAAAACGATCCGGGGATAAAAAGGGAGTGCTCTTACAAGGTTATAGTGTCATTGGGGCCAGCTTCACCAAGGCTTTCAGATAATGGAGCTATCGCATGAGGTTTAGATCGGAGTAATGGTTTGAAAGGAGAAGTGTCATTATTATTTGGACGAGAGGTGAACAAAAGCTGCGGCTTGGAAATTTTGGATGGGCCGAAGTCATAAACACTAGGGAATTGAGCGGTTGCGGGCCTTTTGCTGAGTGCGGCGCTTCGTTGCTCTTGCGATGGGCTAAGTTTCTTGATTACGCCAGTAAATTCATCAAGGCAAGCATCGGCCTTTTCCAAGAGCTCATCAATCACGTCCACAATGGATCTCCAGTTGTCTTCCAAGTCATCTTCATTGTGTAGTTCGGGGATGCGCAGTCCTGATCCGGACGTTGCAACTTTCAGGATGGAATTGGTTAGGCTGAGGAGGCGTGCGCTTTGCTCATCAACGGACTCGGATATATCCTCATTCAAAGAACGGTGGAAATTCAGGTCTTGCGAAGACACTTGTGTAGCAGACCTGACAGTTTTGACAAGGGCGGTCTTCGCTTGCTCTTCATACGAAGCAAAGTCTTTAGCGATCTCCATAACTCGTTAACTGTAACCGTTGCATTTCTCGAAAAAAAGTTCGTAGGCGAATTCCAAGACAATAAACGGAAAATGGAACACACGAGGGGTTGGGACGAGGAACGAAGGGCTTCTTTGCCGTATGAACTGCTGCGTAAACACGGCAAAAATGAAAATATACAAGGTCCGAGGTTTCTTGGAGAAAGATAAATTGCAGAAAGGGCAGAATTAAACTTCAAAAGACAAGCTGAGATGGACAAATGTTAATCCGGAGCACCGGTAAATTGCTGACTTATCTGCTTTGAGCTCCAAAGAAAGGAAAAGAAACATCTTTTGTTCTATCTCAAGATCCCAGATCCCAGATCCCAGAAGGGATTCTCACTGTTCTGACACTGCTTGCAGAGTCTTGTCGGGTACCACAAGATGTCAGCCTCTATAGCTCCAGAATGCAACAACGTCAAAGAGTATGTTTCAAAAGTTACTTTAAATGTTGTTTTATATGCAATTGTGGGATGTAGGAAAGTTGACCGATGCTCTCAAGGAAATATGAAACATGCTTCTTGAAGTGGTATAGCGAAAGTATGGAGCCCCAAGTGCCGTTGGCCCAGCTTCGACGGCTAACTTGGATTGGAATTAGAGTATCTCCGTGGAAACACTACCGACAAGGACTGTACGAAAGTCTTTGAGGAATACCAAAAATGCCTTTCGGTATGTCTCCTCCGTCCCTTGCAGTTTGTCCCTCCTTCTCTTCGGGAATTGACGCTGCTCCGTCGTAGAAAACTCTTAAAGAACGAGGACTGGACGGGATGGTGGAAGAAGCTCGCAATAGCAGCAAGGAGAGCGATGCTGAGTTTCTGAAAAGGAATCCTTGTATGATGATCACTGGCCACCAATTCTGCATGGAATACTGATTTTGGTTGCAGAAAGACCATGAGATGTATCCTTCAAAAGGGACTGGTGTTTGGCAGGGTGGGTTGTTAGGAGGAGGGGTTGGGGAGGTTCGGAACTATGGGGTGGCAAAACGAAAACCAATGTGTTGGGAGGAGACGGAGGCCACGACGGAAATACAGAACGCGAAACACGTGAAGACGATGAAGATGATCCATAAAATGCGATGACATTGCTCTACAGGTTGAGGATGGGGAGGGTAGACGGCGGAAATCACACAGAAAAGTGCCAGCAGCCGAGGAGAATAAGCAGCAAATTGCAATTGGGAAAGAGAACAAATTTCTTACCTGGTCCTTACCTGGCCATTACCACAAGCGGCGATTAGGGTATTCGGCCAAGATACTCAATGCCTTTGCAATGACTTCTGCTTCAAAGGGGCTTGGTGAAGGTTTTGGTCCGTAGTGGCGGTAATCGTCGATGACGTCTGATACACCTTTTTGGTCTAGATGGACGTTTTTGCCTGGCTTTAGGTTCTTATTGTATCTTGATTCCATGTCTTTGGCGGTTGCGTATCCAAATCTGCGGTCAAAGTCGCGTACCATCTCATGCCACAAGATGTCCGTCCCAAGCCGCAGGGTTGCGAGATAGATGTCCTCTTCGATGCCCCAGTCCCCGTGCATTTTGAGCCCTTGTGTATGAACGACGCGGCAAGAAGATGGTTAGGACGTTTATCAGATACCGTGGTACGCGTCAAGAGAACGTGTCTATGGGTGCCGGAGAGAGAGAGAGAGAGAGTGTGTGTGTGTGTGTGTGTGTGTTTAGGAGAATGATTAAGAGTTGGAGTGCGTCTGTGTATGAGTCTGGGCAGGTGGAAGAGAGAAAGAGAAGAGGAGAAAATGAGAATGTGGGTTTATATGAGCTTTTTAATATACAGGTGTTGTTGTTATCCCTCCTTTACACTCATCTGTTTGGCACTACACATGACAACAATGTCGCCGCGGTGAAACTTGAGTGCTGTGTTCATCAGGCTCTATGCGGTTGTGATTTCTGCACAGGTCCAGTCCAGTGAGGACATAATGGCCCTGAGGTTTCTTTGTGTCCAGTATTCTTTCCTTTGCTCCCATATTTTTGGATTATCGCATGAACTGATACTGTTGCCGCAACCTCTGAAAGGCTTCAGCTCACGTATCACTCTATTCTACGATGATGCCAGATAATGGCATCGGGCACGATCCAGCCCAACGCAGGTTTTCCTAAAGTGGGCAGAATTATCTCAAGAGATTTCTGCCAATTTTCGACTGAGACCGGCCAAGGCTGCTGCATAGACAGACCTGCAAAGATATGGAACAAGTCTACCAAGCACAAAAGCGCTAGGCTGTCGCTCGAGGCGAAGAAGCTTTTCCACCCCTCGGACACCGGGCAGCATGGCATTTTTCAAACGGAAAAGGGGGCAATCTGAAAGCTTTGCGCATCACCGATCAGGGGTAGGGTCCTGCCAACCCCGCTCCCAACTCCGATGCTGTATTCTTTCCCTTCAATCGGCAGTCCAATGGCACCTGCGCAACCTGCAAACCTTTCCTCCACCCTAGCCGTTGATGAATTCCCTTGCCTTCAGGACAGATGTTACCTCGCCATTCAAGGCTTCCAAAGTTCTGTTTCCCCTCTCCCCATATCAATTGGGCTAGTTCAGGGCTGTAAGAGGGCACAACATTAAGGAAGACGATAGCAGCAACCACAAAATGCTGCAGCTATAACCCGCGGAATCACATCATGTCTTCTCAGTTCAACTTACGCAAAGAACTTGGTCAAGCCACCAACCTATTCCGTCGTATATATAAACCCAACTCCCACCCCACAACCTCTTCCCTGGCTGGGCACATTAAAATAAAGAGAGCATTTTAACCACCTAATGTGTTTCTCCGTCAGATGTATCTCGGGCAAACTTCACCAAATGGACTTCGTTGCCCAGTTGATTCTCAGCTGAGCAGTTGGGGGCGTTGGCCCTGCAAGCTATTGTCTTCCGCTTCTTTATGTTCGAGGGTATCTACGTCGTTGCTTGCCTGGTCTGTGTTAGTTTTGACAAGGGCTAGCAAGGTAGTGTTTAGATATGGCCATTTTATCGTAAAAAGGTCCGTAGGGGCATAAGCTGCTCTCAAGAGTAAGATGTTGCAATGATCCATTGAGGGGTATATCTGTATTGAATATACTCTCAATGTATTGAAGCACAACATTCGCAGAAGTTGAATTTTCAAGTTTCAGAGGCATATTCTTGATCTTCACCTTGATATGTGGCAGCTTTTGATAATCACAAAGAAATGTATTAGGTTTATCTTTCTCTTTGAGTTCAACTCTATGTCTCAGTTCAACTCTAAAACATTCAAATGGTTAGTGTATATAATATATACATATAGTTTGTTGCGCATTCTACCTTGCGGTGATGGAAAGTTCCTTATGTTTCTGTAACTTCATGTTTTGATTACGCAGTTGGTATATTGATCGTTATCAATCGGGGAGCTCCGCAGAGTCCTCAAATTTTAGCCTATGCCATGTCCATTTCCATGTTCCTAAATTTCTTCCACTAGTCCCACTAGTGAGATTATCTTATTTACTACCTTCTTCCGCCAATTGGGCTTACGAAAGGAAGATGGACCAGCGGCCTCCATGTTTAGCCCGATCTACGGAGACAGAAAAGGAAGAAGAGAGGTAATAATATGACTATATGCATAGTAGCAAGGATTATGTCCTGAACATTAATAGATCATTTGGAACCCGCTAGGCAGCCAGGACCAATCCTGAACTCCTTTCCGGCCCTTTCCACATGTAGAAGCTCCAACAAAGCCAGACAAGTGCCAGAAGGCTACTCTAGCATTTCCTCCACTCCTGAAAAACCCTACGACCGATTTCCCCTCCTCCTGTCATACGGAAATCCATTCGGGATCTTCGGTACGGGTGCCGTCACATTTGCCGTGCGGGGTTTCTTCTCCGTCAACCGCGACCAAACCTCCGCAATCCCGACGCGCTGGGCAGGAAGCATGCTATACTGCAAGCTATACATGTTCCGGCGATGTATGGGGGGAACAAAGCGACCTGTTACGAGGCAGAGGATTACGCTAGGTGCAAGGTAATGTTTGCGGAGGCGGTGGCCAAGTTGGAAGTACTGGTCGAACATTTGGCGGAGGGAGAGGGGTATGGACTTGTTTGGGGAAACAAGGCGTCAGTTGAAGCTGGGGGAAATGGAAATTGATAGAGATAACTTTACCTGGAGATGGATATATGAGGTTGAAGTGGTGGGCATTTCGGCTGTTGTAGGTGTTGATGGCGGTGTTGGGGCTTTTCGGAGTGAGAAGTGAATACCGCCTGCACACGGAAAGTGTTAGTGGATCTGGGAAGGACTTGAATCAAAAGAGATCTGTGGACAACATAATCTCACCTGGTAAGCGCCCTGGATCCTTCACGCGTAGCATCACCGCAAAGAGCGGAAAGTGGTTCAAAAACGCAAGACAAGTATCTAGAGTTGCCTTAAGGGATATTATAATCATACGGGCAGAAGCAAAGGTGAGATAAAATACAATAATGGTGGGTAGCAAGAAGAAGAGAAGCGTGAACAATATCGTGCCCAAAAGTAATTGGTCGAGGTCATAGTCGCACGAGTCTATCCGGTTGCGGAGGACATTTCGCTTTTTGCCCCGGAAAAGATGAAATAGGGATATTATGATAGTAAGCTGCCAGTTAAAAATGCGGGCGGACGCGATGTAGAAGGAGTAGATATGGACGGTCAAAATTGATAGTAGGTCAGAGAACATGGCAATGGACATACTGGCACCGGCAAAGCCAGAGCATCCAATCATATAGATTACATGCCGGAGAAACGGTCTAAGGCCGGTCAGAACGCCTGAGGAGTTTTAGCATGCGCAAGCAAGATACGGGGGCTGGAGGATTAGAACTTACTAGCCCAATGTTCTATGACCCACAGAAACAAATCACCCATAAAAACAGCCAGCTCGTTGTTAAGTTTCAGACCTGCAGGCCACCCCATAAGCCAAGATATTGTCCGCTGTAAACCCTCGACCGTCCACAACGAGAGAATCGAGTTAATTTGTGACGCTACCCAATCAGCGTTATCGACGATATAGGATCCAAGAGCAATCCCAATTATCACATCATTAGCCACTAGCCACAGGCTGTTGTAGAACCTTATATAGTCTGGATGGCTATTTGTCACACTCTCCCAGTCATCTTTCCGTTTTCGCAAAGTCAAATACTGAATTGGCCAGTAACAAAATTGCTGGAGTCGTATATCAATCTGTTGAGCTGTAGCGGATATATCCTTTAGTGCAGCAGCTTCTGGGCGAGCTCGCCATTCGAGGACACCCAAAACAACTTCAGCCACGACTCGATGACTGATGAGCGCTGCAATAAACCCTTTCGTAATGACGGGATAAATCCATACCAGAAATACATAAGACAAAACCATGTAGAAAAGGTCCCATGCGGTGCTCGCAGATTCAACAACCCGTTCACCAACACTAAGGCTGCGTTTTGGTCGGGCACCAATCAAACTCACATTTTTTACAAGAAGCGTTTCTAATTCGAAGGAACAATTGACCTGGTTAATGATTGCTGGGAGAAATTGTTCCTTTGGTGAAGGAACATGCTTAACCACAGTGTGGAATTTCAACTTCTCGACAAGCTTCCGGGTTTGCGCTTTCGCCTTGACCTCTGCCTGGCCAAAATCGTCTAAGACCTCTCCAGTATTTTCTAAACTTATTGGTTTGTCCTCCAGAATTAAAGATATGGGCCTCAAGGACATAAACTGCATGTGCGTGGGATGGGGTCGTTTGAACGTAATAATCTGGATGGAAAGCTTCATCTCAGGAGGACAGAAGATCCGTGGAACCTTAGAAGACGGCTTCCATATGATATAGAGGTGGGAAGGGGTAAACGCTGTTGGTAGTTCAGTAGGGTTTGTCGAGCCCAAGACATGCATCGAGTTCTTCCCGCAAAGGGCCATTATCCGAGATATCGGATGGGGGCTGCTGCGGAACAGAATGCCGGTTCGCAGTGCATTTTCGACATTTCGCACCTAAGAGGGGATAGAAAATGCGTCAGAAACTGCTCACACAACAAAGGGTTTGAACAAGGACTTACTTCCACATGCTCAAAGACGGTAATCACAAAAAGATCAAACTCTGAGTTCCTCCACCCCACGATCACACCGGATGATGTGGACTTTGGTATGTCATTTGGCCAAAACAACCGCAGTAAACCATCACTCAGCATCTTATCATTCTCCTGCCCTTAGAACGAACCCCGGCGCCGCAGCTGCTCCCGCGCCGATATTCCGTGGCTCACCGCACGAGGATGCTAGTTAACTTGTAAGCAAAGGGAGGCTATTGTTGTCGGAGAAGAAGCGCATGGGATGTGTACCGAATTTATCTCTCGCGTCACAATGAGATTGATCGGGATGATGAAAAGGAAGTAGAAAATTGAAAGGACAATAAATCCCTTAGTAGCGCGAGTCTAATACAGTTTTATCCCTGTCAGTCTCTAGGAGCCACGGGAGGAGATAGGTTGTTTTCTCTCTTTTCTCTTTTCTTTTTCTTTTTATTTTATTATATTATTATTATTAGGGGAACTGCAAACGTACAACCACACCGTGATCCCAAGCAAATATGGCCAACTCGTACAACCGGGTGACTAGATCCCACCGCGCAGTAATGTAGCCAGCTACGAATATGCCAAGCGCGAGGATTGAGAAAGGGTGCATCAATTAAGTGCTATCGTTCGTGCATGCCTGGGATGAATGCAAAGGGAAGAACGTTTCCACAAGCACCAAGTGCCTAATTCACGGCCAGTTGTAGCTATGAGGTTGATTCGGTTTCAGGAAGCTTAAGCACGGTGCAGTGGCGTAGTCTGAAGCCAATCGTAGTCGGCGACACAGAAATCCAACAAGTTACCGAAGGGCGAAAGTAGGAGGCAAATTATTTTTCATCCGTAGAATCGAGCTTGTGGATTGAGGTTGAAGATGGGTGATCACGTGATGTCGCGGTCCAGCAGAGCATCGACGTCATTCAAGGGAAAATTCCCCCCTTTTGATGTAAACCTCTCCGATGTGTCTATGGGGGGTAGCTAGGAAAAGTGGGATTAAATAGGGAAACCTTTAAGAGTTTATGAGATCTAATTAAAGTGACAAGGATGCCTCCGTAACTCCTATATATATTGGCCCAATTTAACCAAATTTCGCCAACACCAGACCAAAACAGAAGAGTAAAATTAGAAAGAGGTTAAAAAGCAGGTGAAACGATAATCACATCGATTAAATCATAGAGCCTTTATGCCCTGAAATACCTTGTTATCTCGGAGTTTTTCGTCGGCTTCTACCATATCCCGCATCTTCTTCTTCTTTTCCTCCAAGGTGAGGTTTTCATTGCCCGGGGCTTCTATCTCAGCTTTCCATTTCAAGAGCATGGCTTTAAGCAAGGCACTCCCTTCTGCAACTTCCTCGGTGGAGTACTCATCTAGAGAGGCAGCCTGTTGCTGGTTATCGGCTGCGGTGGAGGTGAAATCTTCCAGCTCCTCTGCCTTTTGCCGTGCCATATTCACTACTTTCTCAGGGAAACGGACGAGTTCTGCCACATGGATGCCAAAGGACTGATCACAGACACCTGGCTCAACCCGGTATAACAGAGTAACCTCTCGCTTCTTTCTGTCCGCACTCTCATTTCGTTTCGCGTCTTTCCCATCACTAATAAACGCCACGACATGAAGATTCTTCACCGATTTGGGATAACGATCTTGCAGAGCCGTTAGTTCGTGGAAATGGGTAGCAAATAACGCGAAACATCTGATTTCTGTGATAATATGTTCCGATATCGCCCAGGCAAGACCAAAGCCATCATATGTGCTTGTTCCTCGACCCAGCTCATCGATTATAATCAAGGACTCCGATGTCGCTGATTTTAAAATATTGGCGGTTTCAAGCATTTCTGCCATGAATGTCGAAACCCCTTTGAGTTGCGAATCACTAGCTCCCACACGAGCAAGGATAGAATCAAAAATGGTGAGTTCGGCCTCAGAACATGGTACGAAGCAACCCGTTTGTGCCATGAGAGCGATAACACCGATTTGGCGGATGTATGTGGACTTCCCGCCCATGTTGGGGCCGGTTATGATGAGGAATGAGGACTCATTGCGGAGTAGTGAGACATCGTTTGTGATGAAGGAGATGTCGTCCTGCATCTCCATACAGGGATGACGAGCTTCCTTTAAAATCGTATGTCCCGTTCCTCGGGGATGAATCTTGGGTCGAACGTATGCAGAGGGAGCATGAACAGATACGTGGGCAAAACTGACGATGACATCTAAATGTGCTAGAACGCTTGCTAGTTGCTCTAGCAATGGGCAGTAGGAGGCTGCGACGTTTACCACCTCCTGAACTAAACCGGCTTGTGTTCGGTTATAGTTTGAAGATAGCTGGTCATGTTCTCGTCTGAGCGACTGCATTGTCGACGTTGTGAAGTATACTCCGTTCTTCTGGGTCGAGCACTCTTGGTATTCTCGTTTATTGCGAATGCAACCCGCTTCCTGAGTAGATCCATTAGAATCTTATAGAATCAAAAATTATTTACGCACATAGCTTACATTTCGTGTCAACCGGAAACACCAACCATGAACTCGATGGTTTTCGAGAAAGAGCTTTTTGTCCGTGTCTTGATTCAAGTCCTTTCCTACCATCCTGTGTTCGACGTCCATGTCGTGCTTCAGTTTGTCGAGCTTCTCTCTGATGATACGGAGGCTGTCGTCGAATTCAGGCTTAATAATGAACTCGTGATTATCCAACGCGTCCAAGTCGACCGTAGTTTCAACCATCTCCGCCAGCTTGCTGAAGTTATCAGAGAGACTGCGCAGTTTGGATGTATACTCTGTCTCAAGAGGCTCTTGGTATTGCTCATCAATAACGGCCTCGAGGGTGTTGATGAATCCGGGCAACCTGATTACAACTTGATATACTCTCACCACATCCTCCAGGTTGGCCATTTTGCGCAGGAATCGTTTCGCTAAACGGTAAAGATCAGGGATAGACCGTAGTTGATCTTCTTGCATAGTCTGTCTGAGCCCAGTGTCTACCACAAAGGCTTCTACCAACTGCTGACGCTTCTCGATGTCGGCGTGGTTCATCAGTGGTTGTTTCAACCACTGCGCTAATAATCGGCTTCCCACTGGAGTCTTGCAGTGATTCAACAACCCGTACAGACTCATATTCTTCGCGCCATCGCGTGGACCAGGCATCAGGTTTAACGCTCTGAGAGCCGATGCATCTAGTTTCATGTACTGCGATAAGTCATGCTGATATAGTTGATATTGACCGAAATTTGATGCATCCGACATAGCACCAAGATACTTGATCAAAGCTGCAGCAGAGCCCATTGCTAATTTCAAATCTGTCTGGGGTAATATGCCAGGAGCCATCTCATCCCTCAACAACCTCGCAAGATCCTGCTCAATATCCTTCGTCCCGAAATCAGCTATGGGCCGCTGCGAAATTGCGATTCCACAACTGTCAAGAATAGACCGGATTTTCCCCAGTTCCACATCCTTCTTCTGGGTCTCCGCCATAACCAGACACTCCTTGACCCCTAGTTGAATAACCAGGGACTCAAAGTTGGAGTAAAGATCGTTATCCACAAACTCACTCACACCAAGTTCCCTGACAGTGGCATCGGCAAAACAGACTCCAACATATCTAGCCTCCGATGCCTTAGCGGATATTTTAACTGCAAGAATAATAGGTGAAGAATCCATGGCTGCACCGCTAGCTCCCAAGTCCTCCTCCACATCCTGCAGATTGCCCGGGCTGGCTTGTTTTGCCAGCGTCCAATTTGCTTTCCCCCCACCCTGTGACACCCATATCTCCACTCTCATACTCAATCGGAAAAGAGCTTCGCGAAGGAAGTTTCGAAATACAGTCACTGTCATGGTTACAGATGGGAGACCTCCTGAATCACTGCGTCCTAGTGATTTGAGGACGGAGGTAGTCTTGTACACGGTCCGGGCAATGTACTCCGCATCAGGACCATGAGCGGTGTAGAAATCACCCCGGTCAAAGACACGGACTGTGGAGGAGTCATCCTTAGCGGGAAGGGACCGGAAGAACCGTATGAACCCCCCCTCATCGTCCACCTGTAAGAGACGTGTTAGATCGGCGTTGAGCTGAGTTCGGCGAGCAATTTCAAGGAGACGTGAGAGTTCAGAAAATTACATTACCTTCAGTTCCGGTCGCGACGACATTTTCCAAACAAAAACGACATACACTGCTGCTGATAGAGCAATCGAGGCTTAGCAGAAGAAAAGGCTGTAGTTCGCGGTTGCGAGAATAATGCCCCGTCCTCGCCTTGGACGCAGAGTTTAATGGTGTCGCCATATCATGTGATATCGCGTCTGCGGCAGGTGATGTCAGCGCTTAACTAACGTAATCAATAAGCGAGCGAACCATATAAGCGAGCGAACCACTTCCCACTCTCTATACAATGAGAATGTCTTCAAAGCCTCAACTATAAAGAAAAACTAGCAAATTACATTATAAATTATTTTCTATACACTTAGAGCATGTATGGGCAGTATGCCCAATAATCCCACAGACACTACACTGTGGTGCTGCATGTTTTTGTGGTTGCAACTCAGCAGTCTCAACCACCCCCTACTCCCATCCATTGACCCTTTGTACATGATTCAAGCCTTCTTCAACCCTCAAAGCACCCTCTTGAGCTACATATGTACAGCCTCTTTCTTGCTTTCTCTTTTGTTTGGCATTTTGAGTCCTTAACTCTCTGTTTTCAGCTGCTAGAATAGCAGCACTGTGCATTGCCATTTGACATCCCTTGACCAGCTGACTTAGGGCATGATTGGTTGAACTGGGTGGGCTCTGTATACAGTGCTTGATATATTCTTTAACTTCCTCAGCCTGCTGCTCCAATTGGCATACATTATGTGGTGTGGCTGTCACCCAGGAGGCCTGGGAGCTGTGGGAGGTTACTGAAGGAGTGGAGATATGCATCATGATATTAAACTGTGAGAGAATCTGCTCAGGATCATATGGAACCAGCCCAGCAGCTCTAAAGCTGCTCTTGATGTTGCTCTCAATCAGGGCCTGCATCTGAGCTGCAGGATAGAGACCCAGAAACTCCTTCTTGTCAATATGATTGATTCTAAGCTGCATCTGATTTTCCATCTGCTGTCTATATGCAGTTTTCAGGGGTGAGAAGCAGTCAACATCCAATGGCTGAAGAAGATGGGAGGAATGTGGTGACATGTAGAGGGCAATGATCTGATTCTCAGTGCAAAATTGATTAAATTCAGCTGAGGCATGGTTTCAGTGTCAGTCTAGAATCAACAGTTGATATCTGCTCTTTGTACAGAGTAGAGTCTTCTTGTTGAACATCTGTTTCAGTCAGTACAAGCCCAGCTGGTCAGTGGTTCAGTCATTCTCACTGACTTCAATCACCCCAGTTACATGGTAGCCCTTTTGTCTCATATCAGCAAGATTGATGTATCTTTTCTTTGAGGATAATCATTGTATGCAAGGCTCAGCCAGTTGCATTGACTTCAGCAATAACAGTCACTTATTTCTGATCTCCAGGCTGTACAAACTTGGGATTCCCAGCTCTTTCAGATTCAGTCATCACTCTGGCAGTCTCAATTACACCCATCTGAAACCCTGTCTCATCAAAGTTGTAGATATCATCTTCCAGAATCCCATACTTTGCAATAGTGTTTCATATGAGCCTAAATCACTCACAGATAATCTCAGAATCCTCACATAGAGCCTGCTGATGATCATACTTGCATGAGAACTTGAATTTCAGCTCATCATGGTGCTTGACAAAGTTTCATACTCAGCATTCACCCACTGTGAGTAAGGGGTTAGATTCTCAACTAGCAAGAAGAAGATTGGTCATTTCTCATACAGCTGCAACTCAGAGAGGCTGACCTCACTCATCCATGGTCAGAATCCATTGAACAAGAGATTCTTCCTCTATAAGACTAAGTTTCCAGTTCTTTGAGGGTGTGTCAACACATGCTGTATGACCATATATGTGAAGAGTTAAAGTTGTATAAGAGACTTCATATAGCTTTGCTGCAGCTCATACACTTGAAATTTGATCATTTTTAAGTGCTTGAATGACTAAAAGAAGCCTTCCTTCCTGAGTAGAGGCTTTATTTCTTTGTGTGATTGATATTTTTGATGCAGAGCATTTCTCATTGTATGGAGGGTGGGAAGTGGTTCGCTCGCTTATATGGTTTGCTCGCTTATTGATTACATTATTTATTTAGTTTAACTATTTCGGGTTGAAAATATCTGACACAACAGGATTTTGGCAGCCTGCTTCGGGGATGGATCACACTGCTCTTATCATTGGCCAGTTGGAGGTGGGAAACGGTCCCTTTTTGCATTTTTTCAGCGTTGTTGATTGTAACTAAGCGTCAAAAAGAGATCGAAAGGATTCTATCTACCGGGAGTTGTTTTGCCATTTATGATGGATCCTTGATGACCACGGAGCATTGAGATGTTCGTTTTCATTATCATCACTATGACCGATGGTTTCTGGCAGCAAGTTCCATCCTTGAAACTCTCAACAATCCAATCCCAGTTCTGTTTCTATATTTGATTGGCTATGCCCATCCAAGTAAGACATCTTCCCAAATAGGGTATCCTCTTCACATTAGCACATGGTTTCAACAGCTTTTATTCAGTCGACGATATGTTTGAGTCATATCTGTCACGACAACGTCAATGTTGATCATTTGAAAGATTTGTGATGAGCTGCTGCTAACTTGAGAATATCAAAATCTAACCAACGGGGGTTCTTGCACTCCTCCTGACCGGTTTTGTCCGGCAAAGGGATCCCAGTGACACAACTTTCCAGGGCATTTTATTTATTTATTTTTTTAAATTTTTCTTTAAAAGGGGTTGATGGTTTTCACATCTACCGATGCCTCCGTTAATACTGCGCTTTATTGCTTTCGTTCTTTTTGCTAATGTCCTTTATAATGATCATTGGTCCGGAATCGGGGTGGCTGGGAGGGCTTGGACGGCTGGATCAAATCGAATATCCAAACCGTTGAATGTAAATCGGATACTGAGACGTGATGTCACTTCGACGGATGTTTGTAAGAGATGGTCACAGCAGACGGCAGTGGTCAATGGGACCTTATATATCTATGGAGGAAGGTCGATTGCAAATTCAAATCAGAGGGATAATACTTGGAGTATGTAAACACACTTCTCTTCGGGGTTTAAAGGTAAAACGAAATGATCAAATATGCTAATATCCGTTTCCTCTTGTAACAGACAACGACTTCTTAACCCTTGATCTGAAGAGCACTTGGGATATATCAGCACCCAAATTTAGTGGCCTCCCCAAACCAAATGGCCCACCTGCTATCTCGATGGGATACCTTTGGAATTCCCTTGAATCGATTTTCCTATATGGCGGAGAATTTTCAGATAATCCCCGAAAAGCTCCCACGAATTTCAGCTTATGGGAGTACAACATCCTATCTGCGAGTTGGAAAGAGTATACGAACCCTCGCACATCCCGAGGGAGCAATTCCAATGCGGGAGATCAACCAGTTCAGCGATCTGCAGAAGGCGCAGGAATTACAGTTCTAGAGCTGGGGAGGGGCTTCTACTTTGGAGGACATCTGGACGGATATACAACTACGGGATGGGATCTGTCTGTCCCGCGTGTCTATCTGAAGTCATTACTTGAGTTCACTTTCCCTGGATATAAAAACCCCGAAGTAGAGAGTTTGGAAGGGGGTAAAGCCGCCGGAGAGGGTGGCGCATGGCGGAATATCACAGAGGGAGGGCTCCAAGAGTCTGCGGGGTTCACCGAACGCGCTGACGGAGTCTTGGTATATGTTCCTGGATTTGGGAAGCAGGGGATCATCTTGGGTTTAGCAGGAGGGACAAACGCGACCTTTGTGAGTTTTAATGTTGTGCCCCATTTTGATATGTTTTGCCCATCAACAAACTGACAAGCTAACTTTCATGATCAATAGACGCAGATGAATGTTATTGATGTCTATGACATTGAAACTTCCACATGGCACAAACAGGCAACCAGCGGGCAAACTCCAGAAATTCGTGTTAACCCTTGTGCTGTAGCTGCATCTGCCGCAGATGGTAGCAGTATTCAGGTTTACCTCTATGGCGGACAAAACCTAATTCCATATGGAAAGCAAAAACAGTATGACGACATGTGGATCCTCACCATCCCCAGTTTCACCTGGATAAAAGTCAACACGGACGGCCAGTCTGTCCCTCCAGCCCGAGCTGGCCACACATGCAATATCTGGAACTCTCAAATCATCACGACGGGCGGATATGTAGGGCAAGACTTGACTTGTGACAGCCCTGGTGTTTACATCTTCGATGCCTCCGAATTAAAATGGCAAAACCAATACGCCGCTTTTAAAGGTGGGAATGACCTCAACCAGCAAGACTCTCAGAAGAAGGACATGAAGGGTCTGAGCGGTATTTATGGTTATCGAGTCCCCAAGGCAGTGCAATCAGTCATTGGTGGCGATGATCAAGGGAGGGCAACCGTGACCGCACCCGCAAAGGCGGCCACTGGCGGCCCCATTGCAACAGGGAAACCGATCACATATGTCGTGACGAATCCAGACGGCTCTGTAATCCGCGTCGGATCACCCGGTGAAATACCAAGAGGGCCCAACATTGCCGCCATAGTCGCCGGAGTGATCGCGGGCTGTCTCTTTATCCTAGCCGTATATCTAGGATTCTGTACCTATGTTTATCGCCGTCAACTGGCATTGTACAAGAGCCACGTCGCAGCAGTCCAGCGTTCGTCGACAGGTGACAAGTTCGGGGCCTCCGCTCCACTCAACCTCTCCGAGCGCACAAGCGCACAGCTCACGTCGTCCTACAGCGAGTCAGGGTCGAATATCACCGCTGCCCTAAGTCATCCCGACAATGGCAACTCAACGGGATATTTCCGGCCTGCTAGCGGGCTTGCTGGTGGACTGGGGAGTATGAATAGCAGTACAGACGACCTGCTTGCTGGACAAGAGCCGACGTTTTTGGGGGTGATGTTGAATCCTCGTCGTAGCTTGAGAGTTATTAATAAGGACTGATATCTTTTTCTTCTTTTTTTTTTTTTTTTATTTTCTTTCTTTTCTTTTCTTTTCTTTTCTTTTCTGTTCTAGTATTGTTGTTGATAATCACGATGGTCTTTGCGTTTTACATGTCTATGAAGTTACGCTTTTACCGTCTGTCTTTATAATGTCTGCTCTATCATACAGACGAAACTGCATGATACCCTCTGTCTTTCGTGCTTGTTCGTCTCTGTTATATACCCGATTGTGATATCTTATACGAGAAGCCCTCGCCCAATTGCCCTATTCATTTGTTCGAATATCTGTTAAACCATTGTTCCCGAGCTCTGGCTATTATTCTATGAAATATCAGGATATAATAACTATAAGCACGATCACCCATGTGTTATGTATGTAATGTGAAAATGCATGTATGAATGTATATAACAGTACTTCCTTTTACCTAAATATGGAACCGCGGTTCCCCTTGCCTTTTAAGTTATCCATGTGCCGCCTTTGTAGCGGCTCTTGAGACGAAAATATCAACAGGGTTCCAGCCCTTTATCTACATAAAGTTTCGAACGCTCGTAAGCACGGCTGGTTCTCACCGGCATGAGCGTGGAGGGGTACAACGCACATCAACGATTAATAATAAGAACTTGAAATCCAGAAGACCGAGGTCCAAATTGCTCTTGTAGTTAACTATGACCAAATCCAAACCATGAAAAACGAAACGAGCCATCTAGATTCTTGTTACTCCGCCACCCACCGTCACATCATCATCGCGCCCTGTTAGCGTGATCAGATTGCGCTGCTTGTTGGTTCGTTCGATCACAAATGGAATCAGAAAACGCTACGAGCCCGGTGATTGATTGGAAGAAACATTCCGAAGCAATTGGGGCATGATCCCTGGAGTGTAAGAGGGCGGACAGTTGAACGTGGGGTTAAAAACTCGGCTGGAAAAACCTTCAACGGGGTGTAGTTAAACATTCTGACGACGAATGACACCCTTAATTTAAAACTACATACTACCTACATACACTAGTCATATCTCACACAGAGTTACACACCAATCTCTATGATGCCCTTTGACGGTTGTTAACTAACCCTTACTCTAACCAACCCTGATTCTAATTCTAACCCACCCGCCACCCCTCATTGAGGGAGGTTACGTTGAAGAGAGAGATGTATTAATAATGGTATAAGAGAGTTGCTCATGATTCTAGAAAAGACGTGGGCCCCACTTTCAAAACCATGTTCTACGGCAAAACCCCGGTCTTAAAAAGATGCCGACCAGATAGACGTTGGTGGGCAAGGTGAATTAGGGCTAACTGTCTCTGCCCTGGAAAAAAGAAAAGAAAGGAAAAATGCAATTCTGGTTCCCCCGGGGTTGGCTGTTAAACCGGCAATCCGGCACATAAAAACCCATTTTCTGCAACGGGGCAATTTCTCATATCATCACGGATGAATCAACTTCACAGGTGTCACCACCTGACATGGCCATTCCTGTTCATGTGACCTTGTCTTGACTCTGACAATCGCAATGCGTAAACGTTATTATCTCCTGAGTGTTCACAGACGGGTTTTGTGCACTCATGGGCCCCGGGTTTCCTTGGGGTCTCCAGCTCTGGAAGACAGAATTATGCTGCATAGCGACGATAAGTGTTTGTTGCGAGACGGTTTTTCGTCTCTTCTTGAAGCTGGGTTTACTTCCCCGCGTCCGCTTCTCCCAGGCCACGAAGTCAGGGGAGCAGACCTTCAATTGAAAACTGGACGGTGGCTTTATGCAATGGAAAACCGCACCTTAGTTTTGGCTATTGGTGATTACGGAGTTTTCTGCTCCCTCTCTATGGGAACCCCATGTGAACCTATCCTGGTCTGCCCCACATCGGTCGCCTCTACTGAGCTAAAGATGCCGGAAGCGGGCTTGGAACTCGCCTCTCCTCTGGGATGTTGTCGACCTGGTGAGGGCGACGATAGACCATGAGCCTCTGATGCCCCCCACTCCCTCTGTGGAGGGGAGGCCCTCGTTCGGCTACACCTCTCCGGTGGGACTGAACAAGCCCAAGTTAAAGACATGTAGGGAAAAAATCACAACTCCACAACTTGATAAAGTGCTTTTCGTTCTGCTTTTATCTTCTAGCAGATGCTCTTCGTATTTCTCTGTCTCTCGTTCTCATTCCTCAGTAAAACGGCTCTTCAATGTTTGTTGATATCCGTTTTATGCTCTTTGTTTCTAGTTGTCTGTTACTTCTCTAAATGCTGAGCGCGCTGCTTACGATTATATAACATCATTTCCCGCCAAATGAATCCCTTAAGCGCAATCTATTTCGCGCTTCATTCTTCAGATTTTTTGACCTCATCATTAATCCCTTCAGCGCGCTCCATCTGTTTGACCGATGGCTGACCCTGAGAAATGGAGCTCGACACCTCCACTAAACCTCACAGAAAGCCAGCATCGTGTTTCTGCCAGTTCCAGTGCCAAAACTGCGTCGGAACACAGCTTAGAAATTGCAATTGATGATCCCGATAAAACCATAACGCCCCAGATCTCCAGAGCTTCGCAACCACCGTTATCAACGAAGATCACGTCCGTCGGCACTACGGGCACCTCAGACCCCCACTATGAAGTGGATTGGGAGGATGAACATGACCCCGCGAATCCGAGGAATTTCCGCTTGAGATCCAAGGCGATGATGATAGGATGTCTTTCTTGGAGCACATTTACTGTGTAAGTGTCCACTGATTTTACTAGCTGCCGAATTTTCGTTAGGCCCTCACACCTGATACTGGTGCAATGAAACAGGATCCATTATTCTACTAGCTATACTGCAGGCCTTGCAGAAGTAGCTAGAGAGTTTGGTACTTCAGAGATCATAGTGACACTGGGCTTGACCTTTTACCTCATTGGCCTCGCTATAGGTTCTGTCATTCTAGCTCCGTTGAGTGAGATGTACGGCAGAAAACCCGTCTCGATTGCAAGCATGTCCTTGTTCATGATTTTAATTTTACCGTGTGGGGTTTGCAAATCGGTCGCAGTGCTAATTGCCATGAGGTTCTTTGGCGCTATAGCAGGCAGTGCTATGGTTTCCAGTGCCCCTGGCTCAGTAGCAGATCTGGTGGATGATGAACATCGAGCTCTAGCATACTCCATTTGGAGTATTGGGCCCCTAAATGGGCCAGGTAAGCCTACTCAAGGTTACCCCTCTGCATGCCACAACTTGCTTGATTAACAGTGTATTATAGTGTTTGGACCCATCATCGGTGGGTATGTAACACAATACCTGGGATGGAGATGGACCAACTGGCTATCGATGATATTTGCCGGAATTGCGTTGGCTCTTCTTTGCTTCGTGAAGGAAACCTATACTCCAGTGCTCCTTCAGAAGAAAGCCAGGCGTCTTCGAGCAGAAACAGGTGACTCTCGCTGGTGGAGCCGATACGACTATAGAGCTTCCCTGACCGAAGTCCTAAAAGTCAACCTAAGCAGACCATTCGCAATGGCAATACTTGAGCCGATTTGGTAAGCTCTCTCTCTCCTACTTTAATCCCTTCTAAAAACGCCGCAACACAACAACAGTCCAGTTTAATTGACAGAATTCGCGCCCCCATTTCTCGCTTCTCAGCATCTTCTGGAACTTCTACATTGCCGTAGTCTACGGCATTCTATACCTCTGTTTTGTCGCCTATCCAATCGTCTTCCGCCAAATCCGCGGTTGGGCCGTTGGAGAATCCGGCCTTGCCTTCCTCGGTATGGGTGTCGGCTCTCTTACAACCGTTGCCGTCGAACCCCTCCTCCGCCGCATGATCAACAGGCACAAAGCGGATCCAGAAACGGGCAAAGTGCCACCTGAATCCATGGTATCTGTCGTCTGTATAGCCGCCGTCCTAATTCCAGCCGGCGAGCTCTGGTTTGCGTGGACCTGTGCTCCAAAGGAAATCCACTGGATCGCGCCAATTCTCGCCGGCATCCCCTTTGGTGCGGGCAATACAGCTGTATTCATCTATGCATCCAATTACCTAACGTTCAGCTATGGCGTGTATGCCGCATCGGCTATGGCAGGCAATTCCGTCATGAGAAGTACTCTTGGTGGTGTGCTTCCGCTTGTCGGGCCGGCACTTTACAAGAAATTAGGGCCCAACTGGGCTGGTACTCTCTTGGGACTGCTGGAAGTTATGATAATTCCAATTCCGTTCGTGTTTTACAAGTACGGGTATAAGATTCGGATTAAGAGTGTGTTGATAAGGACGATGCAGGAAGATAAGAGGAAGCTGGATGGCAAGAGGACAAGAGATGCGAGCATTGGGAAGAACCAAAATGAAGACGAGGCGGAGAAGGACGGTGGAGGAGGGGTGTTAGTGCATAAGGAAGAGGTTTGAAATTCAGTCCCCCTTTTAAGTTCCATGGCTTGGGTGCCCTGTTTATTTTCCTTGGGTTTGGGTAACGAGGAAGTTTCATTCCTTCCAGGGGTTTCGCACATGTGGAGGATTTTTTAACATCAAAAATCTGCATAATCATTAGACCATTTAGCTATCACGTTTGCATCATACATGGCGTTTTGTTTATACAGTTTTGTGAGCGCTCTTCCCATCCAGTTGTTTATTTCTTCATATTACGCCAAGACCCTAAATATATTCGCACATAGGCAAATTGCGTCAATGCGTGTTCGGGTCACATTGGTTTCAGGTTCATTTGGAGATTTATTTGGTTATTTACGAACGGGAAAACATTAGAAAGAAGGAAAGATAAACCGCAACGTATAACATGCATCTTAGGATAGCTCCACCCTTTCGAACCTTGCATTGACTCCTCCATCCACGTTTGCTTCTCTCCGATCTAACTGTTTCAGAACATTTACGTAGGCCCAACAATCCCGCAGTATTATTTCGAAAGTTCATTCATTGTGTAACGACACTTAATAATATGTGCTGGTAGACTCTTTTAGCCTGCTGGGGAAAAAAGAAATCTCTGCCCAAATATGCCCCTATACCCCTTTTCGGGAGTTGGGACCTGGGTATGGTCGATGAACCCGAATGCGTGTCGATGGTACAATGGCGCGAGTTACAGTGATTCTCAACGGGGAAATGATTCCCTTAGAACAATGCAGTGGAATCTTTTGGATTTGCCATCCGGAAGAGACGAGTCAGACAGCATCACATCTCATCGCTTTCGAATTGAATCCAGAGCCGCTTAATCGGGCCTTTTCACCCTCCTATCCGCATCTTCCCAATCCTGGAGCACACGCTCATACTCCCCAAGATGCACAGCATCGGCAGAGAAAACCATCACAGCCTGAACATATATCGTCCTGCCAGTTCCGCTAGCTGTTGACTGAGTGCCGTTCAACGAGCTCGCTGTCGTCCTTGACGACAATCGTTCCCTTACGTAGCCCAGTACATTTAGCCAGGCGCCGACCTGCAGATCGGTGGCTTTGAGAGACCCCAGAAGTACAGTTACGTCCACAAAAATGGAGGGTATGGCGCCCGATGTAAATGGATAGTTATGCTCGAGAGTAAGATGGCCGGTTGAAGTGTTGTAGGAAGAAACGCTGTGGCATGATATTAGCTTTTTTAAAAAAGAATCAATAGACATATATTTCTCATTTGATGTTCTAAATGCTATATGTATTTCTGGCACCACAACCTTTAACTAACGACGACACTCCGTGCTATCGACACACTCACCAGCCAAGGAAGCGGACTTTTGATCCTGCTGGGAATCCTGAAATTTCAGAGAGAAACGCCCGCGTTGTAGGGAGAGGGCCGGGGCATTGGCTCATGATATAAGGAACAGATAAAAATTGACGTTATTGTATGCCATATTTACACGTAAAAAGGATAATATTTAGTGGACATGCTTTTTTCCCAATGTATATATATATATATACCTGGGTGGTTAGTTGTATATAAGTACCACTTTATTATCAGGGAAGTTTCGGGAGACTTTCAAGGAACCGCTGACTAATCGGGCGGAAGCAGGCATGTTTAATTAAAGTTGTGCACGTGACGATTCCTTGGTTTGGATGTCATAGTTGGTTAATGAGCCTCACCAACAAAAGTTGCACACCATCGCAGTCAACTCTCATCCAGCCAAAAATATCATCACCACGCCGTCAACGAACCACTATAGCCATATATCTCCTAATACCCTCTCAGTTGCAGCGTCCTTCCTTTAGACCACTTCCCTTCATATCCCGTTATCTCCCACCCTACGATCACCATCCGGATCCCCTCCCGGCTTGTTTTCAGTCCTCATCCTTTCCGACATCCCGCATTTGTCAACGCTGATATCTATCGCTGCTCCCGCATCCAACTTGGACTCCTTGTTGTACCTAAAACTGCCGTTACTTTACCTCGGCCTTTACATTTCTTGGTTACATTTCTACAGTCTCCCGGCCAGTCTTCGACGGTTAACTATGTGGTCGTGGTTTGGCGGCGGATCTGCTCAGCAGAGGAAGGATGCCCCCAAAAATGCCATCCTGGCCCTGCGCCAACAACTTGATATGCTTCAGAAAAGAGAAAGGCATTTGGAAAACCAAATGGCAGAACAGGATGCTATAGCCCGGAAGCATGTTACTACAAATAAAAACGGTACGTCTGTTCGGAGAGTCCCAGTTCTATCCCGCTTCAGAGGTCTAGGCAGCAGAAAACCGGTCTCAGTAACTGCCGAGCTCCATAAAGAAGCTTAACCTGGAATGTCCTTTCTGTGGTCGTTGTTAACTAACGTAATATCTTCTCTTTTATATAGCTGCCAAAGCTGCCTTGCGACGGAAGAAAGCTCATGAACGATCCCTCGAACAAACAAGCGCCCAGATTATCCAAATCGAACAACAAATATCCTCTATCGAGGCAGCAAATATCAACCAAGAAACTCTCCTCGCAATGAAGAATGCTGGAAATGCCATGAAAAAAATCCACAGCGGACTTACTATCGAGAAAGTGGATGAGACAATGTATGTCGCTTGCCATCATCTCCCTGGCCATCAATAATACGTCCCATATCTTGAGACAAAGGTAGCAGTGGGCTAACATGATATGACTAATAGGGACCAACTACGAGAGCAACATGCACTCAACGAGGAGATTGTAAACGCCATTACAAACAACACCATCGGCGAGCCGCTAGACGAGATGGAGCTTGAAGCAGAACTGGAGGGCATGGAACAAGAACAGATTGACGAGAGAATGCTCAAAACTGGAACTGTGCCAGTTGCAGATCAGCTTGGTACCCTACCAGCAGCCGCAAATGGACCACGTGAGTTATCATTACCCTTGCGGTCATGTGGCGTCCTATATGATCTTGTTATAAAAAAAAGGAAAACTAACATATCAAAATGTCCTTCCACAGTCAAAGGCAAAGAAAGAGCCACAGAAGAAGAGGATGAGGAAGCAGAGCTGGCGAAACTCCGAGCAGAGATGGCCATGTAATGCATGCACTTCCTTTACTATCTTTCATTGAGAATGAGAATAGTTGAATACATCCGCATGCCCAACTTTTCCAAATGCATTCGGGCAAAAGGTTCACACTCTATTTTGGGCTGAGAGGAGAAACCTTTCCCGTTTCCTTCAGAATCTCGCATCGTCCCTATCTCCTCCCACTTTATTGTATCCCGGGTATTCTGTGCGTCGATGCTAGGTTACCTACTTCATAAACTCTCATATCGGCGTCGGGAGCTTCTATTTTCCTCTGATTTTCTTCACCCCTTCTCCTTCAACGTTTCCATTATATGACGCGGAGTCTCCTGATTCATACCTCCTTTACAGTCTGTTTATGTAGGTGTCCTTTTTTAATGCCTGTATCCCTGCTTATTTGTAAGTGTTCCCTTTTGCATATGGATATGATGATACGGGAATCCCATTCTCCCAGCGCTTTCTTTTCTTTTCTTTTCCACCCCCCAGCTACATCTAGCCATATCTGTTAACTAACCCGTATATATATAAAAAGGGGAAGTAAAAAACCATCTAAATCCATAATCCTGTAACTTTACGCATTACGCTGGAAAAGCCCACCTTGTAGCTATTGTGCCTACCTCCACCAACAGTACTAGTACGCTTCCCATTGCCTCGTCCCCAAAAGGCATCCAATATCTCAGGAATTGATGCTATCCAGAAACAATGGGCGTGTATCATATGTGCCTCATTTAAACCTAGCTTTATGATAGAAATTTAACCAAAGCAACCTGTTCTAATGGGGTATATAAAATACTTGATAAGAACAAGACAAAGCGATATCAGTCCACCAGCTCCTCCCATCAGAAGTAACGGATGGGCACCTAGATAGATAGGTAGCTACCATAGGCATAGAGACGGACACTAGGGCGTTTTCCCATTTACATTGGTTTTTGAACAAGGATCGAGATCCGGATCAAAAGGAAGAAAGGATGCAACAGAAAGAAATAAAGAGTACAGAATAGATGAGATGAATAATATCTGCAAAAGGAAACCACACCAATGCAGACATATATGTATGCGCATATGCTTGCGGATATTCTATTGACAAAAAGAAAAACTTAGAAAGCAGCCATCTTATAATAAGCACCTGCAGTTTCCCCCTTCTCCCTATGAAAATGGAGTGAACAAAAACAAAGATCACCATCCCCTAAACCAGATTTAAAAACCCAGCATTGCCCCAACACTTCCCACTCCCACTCCCCCCCAAATAAAGGAGAGAAAGATGTAATGAGAATCATTTCCTTCGTTTCTCATTCGATCGTAAGAACGGAAAGGAGGAAAATTATTTAAAGAAAGGAAAAACTGCTAATGGATATGATAGAGTAGCTTATCTATGCATGGAATGCCAAAAAAAGGAAAAGGATCCAACCCCAATGCAAAGATCATTGATAGACAAGACTGTGGAAGTGAACGGTAAAAAGTTGTGGGGAGGGCCGGGAAAGGAGGCCAATTAAAAAAAAGAAAACAACAACGACGACAAACCAATGGGTATGTAAACCAACGGAAATCAACTTCCTTTCCGGCATAAAACGGCAAACACGCACCCCATTTCCAAACTCGGCGATACCAAAAGGGGGAAGGAAGGGGAGGTGGAACAAAAAAAAAAAAGAAAATCGAATCACTCCTCATTTAACCCCGCAATAATCCCCTTCAAGGCATCGATAATAACAGATTCATCCTTCGGTTCACCGCCGGGGAATGAACTTTCCGTTGCACCATTGAGCACACGGTTGCGAGCGCTTCGTAAGACTTTGGAGATATATTCTTTATCTTCGTAGTCTTCCATTAGCACTGCTTCGAAATTATCGATGGCTTGGTTTGCTCGGTCGAGGAATGATGGTTCGGGTTCGGGTTCAGGTTCAGGTTCAGGAGCTGGAGGAGGCGCGGGGGGAGAGTGGGTGGTTGGATTTTGAGGTGGGAGTGCCGATGGTGGTTGGGTATGGGTATGGGTATTAGGATGGGTATTGGGAGGCTGGGATGGAGGAAGGGTTTGAGGCTGGTATTGCGGCTGGGGCTGGTTCGTTGGAGGTGCTGAAGGCGGTTTGGAGGGAACGCTATTAGAGGAAGGTGGTCGGGTACTTTGGATGGGATGAGGGGTGTGATTGAGGAATTTGTATTGTTCAGGGGGGGGCATCCGTTGTGGGGTTTGTTGCTGTTGCTGCTGTCGCTGCTGTTGTTGCTGCGACTGCTGTAATTGCGGTTGTGGTTGTTGTGTGGGATCCTTTTGGGATTGTTGTAGTTGCGGAGGAACAGGGGCGCTGGACTGTTGTTGCGGAAGATTTTGTTGCTGCTGCTGTAGCGGTGGTATTGACGGAGGTGGTCGTTGTTGCTTTTGCTGTTGTTGTGCTTGTAATATCTCGGGAGGCGGAGCTGAGGCATACGGTGACCTGTATGTCGAAGTTGTGGAATTGGCAAATGTGGGCAGTAGATTTTTACGCAGTGCAGGTGGGAGTGAGAGAGCAGCGGGATTTGGTATGGAGTAAGGACTATTATGTGACAGCGCCGGACCTCCTCCAAGAGGAGACTGGCCGTTACCTATAGTGGGTAATGCGAAGGGGTGAGAGTTGTGACGATCGGGCACGTTCGGACGGGGGGTATTAAACTGTGTGCCTGAAGTGGGCGCCAGGTAGGATTGGCTGTTTGTGAGATTGTGGGTAGATTGCGAGGTAGTATGTGAGGGAGGAGGGGGTGAGGGCCTCCGTTTCTTTTCCTTATCAACAGATGCCCCGGGTGTGAGCTTCCACGACCATCCTTTCCCGTCCCTTTCTGCGTGTTCAAACAAATGAGCATTTCCGTTAAGATTATGGCGAACGCTTGATGTCCAGCCCTCAGTCTCACATCTAAACCGGAAGTATGGATATTTCAACTTAAGCGCGCGATATATTTGTTTCAGAGTCATTGGCGTCTGCGATTCGGACAGAGCGTCGAAAATGAGAACCGCATAGTTATATGGAGGCTTCGCGAGGTCCTCGCTGGTGTAGAAACTTTCAGGGGGATAATCGGGTGACGGAGATTTCGACGGCTTTCGTTTTTTAATAGGCGTCTGTTTGGGGACATCTTCAGCGCCGATGGTAGCATTAGCATCGCCACCTTCAATAGAGGGAATAGCCATGTCGTTAGAAGTTGAATCGGGCTTCTTCCGTTTGGTGTATTTACGTTTCTCTGCCTTTGCGCTCGGAGGATCGTCTTGCCCGGATTCTTTCCCAGTCTTTCCAGTCTTTCCGCGACCTAAAGGAGGAGGCGTCACACCACCGTTGGCTTCTCGTTTGGCAGCCAGTTTCTGTTCCCTAGCTATTTCAGCTCGTTCTCTCTTGGACATGATTCCGTCTTTGGGTGGGCGACCAGGCCCGCGACGACGAGCAGGCTGGGCAGAACTCTCCGGGCTGACTTCAGCTGTGACTTTCGACTTAGGTGCTGGCTCCTTGTTAGCTTTCATTGGTGTTGGTCGATCTTCCGCTCCACTGAATTCCGAGCCATCCCTGTCCATGTTATCAACCACCTCAGCGTCACTGCCCGCTCTAGCATCCTGCTCTCCTTGATTTCCTGCAACTTCCTCTTCATCTCCATCGATTATTTCAGGTTCATCTTGGTCTGCTCCAGTTTCACCAACCGGAACATCTGGAAGCACAAATCTCACACGGACACCACCTATTTGGATGAAGTCACCACTGTGCAGCGGCCTCACCTGGCCCGGCGCAAGCCAATCCGCACCCATGAAAGCCCCGTTCCTTCCGATAACTTCCATCTCAAACAGATTTCGGTCGAAGTTGTAGGCGATTTTGACGTGCTTTCTAGATATACCACGATGAGTGGCGACGGAGCCATTAGAAGGTGCGGGAGGATGAATTGGTATTGTTGGACACGCGTCCGGCGAAGGTAATAATGACAACGTATCGACAGGCTTAGGGTCATTTCTTGACCGCAATGACTGCATCGCAAGAGCATTGTAGTCTTTTGTTATTTCTGGAGTCTCGAGAGAAGCAGAGGGGACTTCTGCAGCGGCCATGTGTAAAGTTGGACGACGTTGGTCGCCATGGGATGAATTGGATGACTTCCAGCTCACTTGGGGCGGGAATTGCTGGGGGACGTCAGGATCGAAGCCCATGATGCCACCTCTATCACTGACCACACTGCCCATTATAGCACTTCCTTCATGCTTCACGCGATTTGGGGTATTATAGGACTTATTCCCCCCACTTGAGCTTTGCGCTCTTGCCTGTCTGACTTGGAGTTCCCGCTGCAAGGCAGCGCGAGCAGCGCGGACATCGCGGCCCAAAATAAACGAGTATGTGTTGACGTAGAAATGTCCATCGTCAAACTCTAGTTTTGCGAAGGCCTGAATGCGGGGTTCAGAACCGGCGATAGACTCCGTCGCGGCCTGAGAATTTTCCCCGTCGGTATGTGGTGGGGGTTCTGGATAGTTAACAATACGGGGAGTTGGGCCGAAATGAACATCTCCATTGAAGTAAGCGTCTGTGAGCAGTTCATTCTGTCGCAGTGCTTCCTTCGTGTTTTTAGGGGTACCCAAGGGTAGCAAACCGGAGCAAAGTTTTTCTAGCTCCGATTCCATCTTATCATTGTTGTTCCGTAAGGTATCCAACCTCATGTCTAAATCCTTGGATATGTTTGCCTCTGGAACCCCTTGTAACACATCGGCAAGGATATCTTGTTCTTTTTTCATTCCCTCATTCACTCCGTTGTTGTTAACTCCCCAACCAGGCTCCATCGCAGGGTCATTCACATCAACAGCCCCAGCGCCAGTGCCATTCACATTGTTCTCCAATTGCGCTGGTGGTTCTGAGACGTTCGAGGGTTGTTCCGGCAATACATCCTTGTCTTTTCTGGGGTCATCAGCTGCGAGTTTGGTTGGCAGGGCATCTTGTGTTGTATCATTGGCAGTCGGCTTGTTGGCAAAAAGTTGGGCTAGAAGAGCACTCGCGGCACTTTGCTTTTCCCGATCGGTCTGTTTCTTGTAGTCATCTACACATATCATATTGAGTCAGTTCCATATGACAACGGCTATATAGAAGTTTGAAGGAAACGCATACCCGAGAGGGCGGACAAGGCGGCAACCTTGTTCGGTACATCGGCCGGGAGGTCCCGGGAACAGTCACTGAGATTGTAGGCAGACCGATCTGGCGCCGCATCGTGAGGCGGATGGCCCATCAGCGACGTCGTCAGGGTCTGAGACGACGACATTTGCATGCAGTTGCCAGGGACCAACCCAACCTGCTCGAGCTCAAAGCGGTGAAGTTGAAGAAATGCAGTCAATCCTTGTAGGGTTTCTCCTTGGGCAGCTGCAGTCAACCGTAGACAGACAGAACTTGATCTGGCGTACTTAGGCTTACTTCGGTATAGTCCGCCTGGACGCATCGTTTAGCTATCCGATTTGGGTCTAGTGCGCTGCTGACTCATCACAACTGCGGCTGTGCTCTATACATAGATGGAAGAATGCTTTCCCCAGACAGTGCGTGCTAACAAATGATTGCATCCGCCGTATACGATGTATTTACTTCAATTGACATCCTGCTTTCCTCTGAAATTACCACACTTCCGCCCGTCTATATTCCCTCCCAGGATGTCGGACGCTGTGTCGCTTGATTGACCAATTTGCTCTGATATAAGGAATATTTTGTGTGGGTAGATCTTCCGGGAAAAGCACAGTAAAACTTCCGTGATCCCTGGGAACAAAGCCAAGGAATCTAGCACCTTGAAATTGAATATGAAATTTGGATGTCTGTTTGTCTTCAGAATAGGAAGTTTAACCAAACTGAGGGCGTGAAAATCAGTTAAAATGATGGGGAAGTCTCCAACTCTCGAAGAAAGGGCGCCTATTCTAAGAAGCGAAAAGATACCATCCATACTATGCTATTATGTAACCATTCATAGGTTTCCACCCACAATAACTCGGAGGGGACAATTGGATTTGTGGGGGCAAGGCAAGCATTGTGCCACTACGACAGCTACTTGTATACATGACAGTAGGAAGAAACAGAATGTGGACTGACCTCCCATTCACACATGTAATCCGGCTCCATCCACCCTGTACTCTGGCCAACAAAAGTCAAATATGAGGCCCTTAAAAACCTTATTCCCCTCTCTGTAGAAGTTTAGGTAGGTAGTCCGATTACAAATCTCTAAGACAGATCGATTGGCCCAGTGGTCAAGGCGCCCGCTTTACAGCGAAATCGCGGGAGATCGCAGGTTCGAGCCCTGCATCGGTCATTTTCTTTTTCATACCTGTTGTTCTCCAGACTCTTCTTGGAAAACCCCCCCCGGAATATCTCCCCAACGTCCCGCGGTTGTCCATTCAAGGCGGCAAGTGATAGCATGGTGAAGGTGGGGATTCGAACAGCGTAAGTCTTCATCTGATTTTATATTTATCATCCCATATAAATCTTTCTTGCCTCTTGCCCTAAGGTATTTTTATCTTTCATGATTTACAAGTCAATTCCCACCTCAATCATTTGAATCACGAAGCCGACACTAATCTGACTCTTTAAGTTGTGATATCAAACCACATTCAATCCGAAGCCACATCCCTTGTAAATAGTAGACCCAAAATATAACAGACACCCAACGAGAAAAGCAATAGTAAGACATAGATATACACAATATACCTAGAACAATGGCACCAAAAGCCAACAAAAAATCCTCCGCAAAACAAACCCCCTCCAAAACAACCTCTACCTCCATACCTAGCACCAGCACAAACACCACGCCCCCAAACTGGCCCCCCCTCAAACCGCTCATCCCCCCGTCAGACCTCCACCTCACAACCCTCCTCAAGGATCAAATCCTCATAATCCGAAACCTCTTCACCGGAACCCTCTGCAAAACCTACGTCTCCTTCCTCTCCTCACTGCCGCTGGTCACAACGCCCACACGACCCAAGAGGGGAGAGGCTGTGCGTTTCAACGATAGGTTCCATGTGCATGATCCGGCATTTGCGGAGAGGTTGTGGAGCTCGACTGCGTTGAGGGAGCTGGTGCTTTCTGATGAGAGTGGGGGTGGTGGGCAGGGGTTGTGGGGAGGAGAGGTCCTGGGGCTGAATCCGAATATACGGATTTATAGATATGGGCCTGGGCAGTTTTTCGATAGACATTGTAAGTTATATGCTATTTTATTATTATTATTATTTTGATTCCACCTAGATATCAGAATACCAGAGAAATGGGGGTTGTAAAATATAGATGACGTATGTACGGACTGTACAGTAAATGTATATGTGCATACATATCTTTTAAGGGGCAGTGTAGGGAGAGATCTACACGGATTCCGCCCCAACCCCCACCTCTTCCCTATCTACTATACATAATCACAATCACAAATTCCACCCATCTCTAACAAAACCAATTGTCCCCCTTATAGACGACGACTCCGTCCCCCTCTCCATCCCCTCTCCGTCTCCAACTAACAACAACACCACCACCACCACTACCACCATCCGCGCAAAAACTACCTGGACCCTCCTAATCTACCTAACAACCTGCACAGGAGGGGAAACTGCCTTCTACCCCGAGAAGCCCACAAAGGCATCCCGACAGCCGGACCCGGTTGTCGTGGGACTAGAGGCGGGAATGGCGCTGCTGCATAGGCATGGGGAGAGCTGTCTCCTGCATGAGGGGCGGGAGGTGACGGAAGGGGAGAAGTGGGTTATCAGGAGCGATTTGGTTGTTAGAAGATGATTTTGGGCTGGTTGGGGGGCGGGGGGTAGCTGGGAAGGGGTAGCTATTTCGGCTTTGGTATTTTTGGTACGATACATAGGTTATTGTGTGATATAGTTATAGCCTTTTTACTTCTTGCGTTTGAGAAAGGGTGAACGGATCTAACGTCATGAAATATACAACGTATGTTTTACCACTTGCAAGTTTTGTAGGTTTAAGTTTCACGATTATGGGCCAGGGACATATGGCTTGATTAGAATAAGGCGGGGAGACAACAGCAACATCAAGAAGCAGAGAATAGGAGGAGGAGAGGGAAAAGTGAAGAGGAAAGACGGAAATTCCAATTAAAAACACCATAACTAAAAATTATATGGAGAAAAGCAGCAGGCAGATGGTAACTAACTATGTTATATAGAAATTCACCCCATCAAACAAAAATCCAAAAGGAAGAAGGGAGGGAAAAGAAAATAGCTGTTGAGACGACAATTGAATGATTAAAAAGGCTGGCAGTGTTCGTGGATTGGGCAGGTGAGTAATAGAATAGTTATAGAACATGCGGGGTTGGTTTTTCTTCATTATTTTTTCCCAGAATCCTACATTTGAAAAAGAGCATTGGGTCAAATTATTTGTCAAAAATCATCAAAAAGCAGCTTCACATTTCACTTCACATTTCATTCATTCTTTAATTTTTTTGGGTATTTTTTTTTTCTTTTTCCTTTTTTTTTTTCTTTCTTTTTTTTTTTTCTTTTGTTCGCATTACCATTTTCCTTTTGAGCTTGTTTTTCCCATTTTTGATATTAGGTCGTCATTCATCAATCACTAATATTCATCATGCTCCACTTTTCAGCCCTAGTGAATTAACCCGCTCCGCTCCACCCCGCCCCTCCATCCCTTCACCTAAAATAAAATTTAGAAGAGTTCAACTTGCTATTTTTTAGTTTTACTTTGTTTCAGAGGGGGGAGTGGTAGGGAACAGCCTTCGTCTTATCACCCTGCGCAGCCGAAAAACTAGATAATAAATAAAAAAAAATAAAACACAATGCATATATGCAGAGACGACGCCCAACAGAAAACTTCGGAGTTAAAAAAAAACAGGAGCAAATGAAAACACAAAAGCGATCCTAAATGATAATGAAAAGTGAAAAAGTGAAGAAGGAACAAACCACCAGATTTACTCTGAAAGTAAGAAATAAACCGAATAAAAAGCAAAATAGAATAAAAATATGAAGCGGCATCCTAGATATGGAAATAAACCCCTACCTCCCTTTCTGCGCAGAATCACTCTCATTCGTCGCATTAGAAGCACCACCATTAGAAGCAGCAGTCTCATACTCCGCCCGCCTCATAATATCCTCCACAGATCCAAGCAGCCTCTTAAACCCATCCCTCCCCAATTGCGCAACCTTCACATCCGTCTTGGCAACCACACTCGCCGCCCTAGGCTTTTCATCCAACAACGAAAGTTCCCCAAAATAATCCCCCCGCTTATAATGTTTCACAGGCCCCTCAATGCCCTGCTTAAACGCCTCCGCCTCCCCAGATTCAAGTAAATAAAACGTATTACCAGGATCCCCCTCTTTGATAATCGTAGAGCCCGCGCTGTGCTTGACTGTGTCCAGCGCATCTGCGATCTTGGCGCGCTCGTAGGGACGTAGGGAGGAGAGAAGGGGAACCTCTTCGAGAAACGCTTCGTACATGCGGCGTCGTTGGAAGGCGGAGTCCATCAGGATGCGGCGGAAGGTGATGCGGTCCAGGGCCCAGAGGGTGGATTTGGGAACTGTTGAGATGACGGTGGCGGCACGGGGGGCATTGTACATTAGTGCCAATTCACCAAATGAGCCTCCCGGACCGATGGTTGTGACTTTCGTGCCTAGGCCTGCGGCGCCGCCCGGTTGCACGGAGCCGGCTGGGTTGATGTAGACGTCGAACACACCATTTTCGACGATGTAGAAGAAGTCACCTGCGTCGCCTTGGGTGATGACCTTGATGTCCTTTGCCGGTATTGGCTTTTCGACGAGGGCGTTGAGCACTGTGCGGAACTGTTCGTCATCCAAGTGAGTGAAGAGGAAGTTTGTGGAGACGGCTTTTTGGAGGCGGGAGAGTTGGACAGGGGTTTTGGGGTGGTAGGGGGGGATCCAGCTGTCTGCGCCTGAGTTGGAGGGGTTCAGGGATTCGGCGGAGACGGAGGTGCGGCGACCTAGGGCGTAGTTGTTTGGGAAGCTGGGGTCTGGGGGGCTGGTGCTAATGCTGGTGCCGGATGGGGGAAAGGAGGAGGGAGCATGGGATTCTTGGGGAACACTGGAGAAGGGGTTGCGGTGGAATGAGTCGCCGTCGGCTTCTGCGTCGCCTCCTCCACCTCCAGCTGCGCTGGTGCTGGTGCTGTTGCTGAGTCCGCTAGGGCCCGCTGGATGATCTGTGGGGGAACGAGAGGTAGCGGCAAGATATTGATGACCGGGGGCGGTGTGGTGGAAGTTGGTTTGTGTGGGGGACGAGATGAATTCGTCTTCTTCTTCTATCTTGGAGACGTCGGAGGTCCCACTGCCGAAAGGGTTGGGGCTGGGGAACATATTACGGGCCATTGCGAGGGGACCTCTTGAGGCAAATAAATGAGCCAGCTTGTCTGTAGCGAGGTAGTTCTGGGGCGGTTTGGTTGGTACGGACAAAGTCTGTCAGGATGGAGCGGGGAAACTGGATAACGGTATGAGGAGGGGTTAGAGGGATGAAGAGATCAGCAGGGCAGAAGTGATTGTGATGGAGTTGGAGGTGACGAGCATTGATGTAGAAAGAATGGGATGTGGGAGGCGGTAAAGAGGTGGTTTAAGTTAACGTGGTTTAAGCGGAGAGAGCATGGGAGACCGACAGAGGGACAGTCCAGTGATACCGGGAAGGGGCAGGACAGGGCCTATTATTGTCGTTATTACGGGCAGGTTTTTATTTGTTAAGGGGTGATGGATAATAGGATCATAGCGGGAAGAACAGCTGAAGGCGAGCTATAGCTTAGCCTTAGGGCGTATTAGTGGGGTGCTTAGAACTGCTAGGCATGAACTATCCGCTGCAGCCTGCTAATAATAGGCTGGAATAGGCAAACGACGGGGATCCCAGGCTTCGAGAAGCCGCTAGAAAACTAGGCACTCTTGAGAGGGCTTGAAGCGATATTGAAGGGACATTAGCCAACACCACCACAAGACAATGGAGTGGGCATGAACTGCTTTTATAATGTTACTTCTTCTATGTACCTCTTATAACTGTCGATATATTTATTATTCTTCAAATACCGAAAGGTTTACAGCTTCGAGAAGTTAGCAAATGCGCAACTAACTAATTCCTCACCGTTTTTTTTTTTTGGATATCCCTGCTATAACTAATTCGCACACAATAGCGCCATCGTGGCCTCTCTTTTAAAAAAGTCTTTAAGAGCGCGGGTTGAGCCAATATGGACATGATTTAATCTAACCACCAACTCCCCTGTCCTCAAGTTGCTCGCTGCTCACTCATCCCTTTCACGGTTCTCTGTCTAGCACGGTCTGCCCTCTTGAACAAGAACGGTGACAACTTGTGGCCTGTTTTACAATAGTTACCTTTATCATCCACTTTCGTTTGCCAGAGGCTGCAGTGGTCGACATTCCAATTTTTTTTTTAATTTTTTTTTATTAATGTGTCGTCAACAGCCTATCACGATCATGCAATTCAATGGTAGGAAGAAGAAATATAGAATCGAAAATAGATATTTGGGTGGGAGGGCGACGGATCGGAATCATTGGATCAATATTCTTCCTCATGTCGTGGGACGGGTTTCCAATTGCGGGGGAAACTAGCCATGCTAGTTCTGGACCGTACCATCACATCCCCCCCCCCCTTTTTCCAGTCCCTCATTCTTTGTTCCCAAGTCGTCTATGATTTCTTCCATCCCGATTTCAGCCATTTTCTAGAAGATTGCCCGCTTCTAGCTCCCAGGTGATTTATTTGGATATCGTTCCATTTCCGTTCCATAGCCATATCTTCTCCTGTCTTTCCGGAATGTTGGTCGAAGAAGTACAACCCAAAACACATCAATAACACGAGGTATTTTCAATAACCCATAGATACCACTTCTACTTCTTCTTCTTCTTCTTCTTCTTCTAAATTTTCGATTTTTTTGCTTCTTCCTTTTTCTACATTATTTCTTTTCTTTTCCTTTCAGCGTAAAGCCGCCGACTGGCTCCCTTGGTGGTCAACGGCCGTTCAAGGGATCTACGCTCAGGCCACGGCTTAACCTTATCTGCAAAGCCAACCTGCAGACTGCAGCATCAGTTTAGTAACTAACGACAAAATATACAGCCATTCGTCACTAAGTACACCCTTGAAAATCCTCGAAGCAACAGTTCTACACAACACTGCAAACATATCTTCACTAGCTAGCCCGCTTTCTCCCAGGTGTTACGAGTTCGAAGTCTTTTTGCAATTTCAGAGGGCAACCGCGCCAGCATATTTATTCAAATGATAAAAAAAAAGACCTCTTTAATCCAGTGATGAATCATTGCGCCTCGTACGTTCATACATACAGGACGGACGGGCCTCCGGTCACTTGAAGATGGAATTAGCATTGGTGAGCCGAAGAACCTGCTCTTTGACATCATGGATTTCGCGAGGTACCGTAACTTCCAGCACCGTCCGCCACCTGACGAATCAATTCTAATCTCCAACCTCCCGATCTCCCAGTCCCACTTGCTAGGCGGGTATCTATCCATTGCCTTCAACAAATTTTGTGGAACGTGCTGAGGCTAATCATCTCCGGGAGCACCATCCCCTCTCCCCGACTCAAATGAACCCAAATTAACCGTGCTTTGAGAGACATATTTTCAAATCAAAGAAGAAGGCCCTTTCACCTCTTCAGTGCCATTGAAATACTCACCTCTGCTAGAGACCTGGGTCAGTCAATCATCAGAAAGAACTCATCAAGCGGCACTTGGCATACTCATTACTTTCTCTGTCCTGAGAAAAGCTTAACTGCTTTCCTAAGAAGAGAATGGGAGTCGTATGGCGTACGTTCTAGAATCTTTTGAGAGAGAAAAAATTGGCTTTCCTGGAAGGACACTTCTCAAAATCATGACCACCCCCTCTGCTCCTGCCACCGTATGGTGCGGTCTGCACATTGTTATAGCATGGAACGCAGTCTCGAAGAGTTGTTGATATCGGTGCCTTCGGTGACGTGGATGAGGATTGACTGAAATTGAGAGGAGAGAATATTGTCCTCTCTGTCTCTCTGTCCCTCTATCTTTCCCAAACGTACTCTCTCTTAAAACTGTGTAAAAAATATTAAATTAGAAATAAAAAAGGCTCCTGTGGAAGCTTGTTCATGGTTTGCCATCATGGCCGGATGGCGAATGGAGGAGTGAGAGATCAGAAGTCAGGAGACCACTTACAACCAGTGCGTCAAAGGGATCAATCCTTAAAACTGCGGGAACTCCAAGGATATACATGATAATATCCGGTATGCGAAAGAACGCGTGGGGGGTTAGAGAAGAGATAAACTCCATGATCCGGGAGTTAAGCGAAGGTGATCTTCTCTCTGAGAAAAAGAGAGATGCCAATACGACCTGACCGATTGACTGATGAGAGCCTATATGATATGTTCTATGTACTAAATATATATATTAAAAAAAGGGAATAACTATATAATACTGATAATAATAAATAAACAAAATGAAAAAAGAAGATATAGAAACAAAAGAACCAACACTGTATTAACAATTAACAACCTGGACATAGAACCTACTTGAATATAATCCTCTTAGCCGCGGATTAAGCCGTCATCTCATGGAACCAACAGTTCCAATTATCTGCAAATCGTTTCAATATCATTATCGAGTGAGTCATGGACATGTATGTTTTGTAGCTTGAATGCATGCACGTCCTCATATTCTACCATGCACCCCATATGCTGCGAACATAATCGGTGCCACCCAAAGCATTACCTAGATTGGACAAAAGTGCCTATGTATTCCATATATTCAAATCCATAATTGCACAGGATAACAGGATAGGAACCTAGACAGCCCATGTATGGATGTGCGTATCAGCGAATCGGTAGAAAAGGAAAAGGAATCGTTCCAGGACCATTTTTCGAAAATCTTCCCTCTTTAGCGGTTCAACGAAACGTATCCGACTCAAACCTTTACACCAACAGCGAAAAAGTACTGGTATATATGTATTGCGGTTCTCTTTTCTTGCATGCTGAGAGTATTTCCCTCAAAGAGCTGCGAGCATGTGTCTTCATTTGTCTGGTAGAATGGAACTAAACTGAACTGAACCGGTCAGGGTTTCAAACTCTGTGCCGTCGAAAAGCCGGAATCATGGGACTATAAACAAGGTATTCTCGTCACTTCCGTTGAGCCGTATCGCATCAGGTAGGACTGTATAGTTAAGGCCGTAGCAAAAAACACCAACCACGGGATACCAGATGCTTATTTATACAGATATAGTTTAACTATTAGTTAGCAAAAATGTGACTTGATAACTGTGGAACCCTAGGATGATATGAGTCTTCAACCCGCTAAAATAGCCCAACCAGCCTAATTTTATAACTTTTGTATCTGACCTTTGCTCAAACCAATAAAACAATCTCCGCGCGGCAACATAGCAAGTCAAAACTTCTCCAACAAAAGGAAACAATTGAAACAAACCCACACTTTGTCTCTTTCATCTCTCACAGGGTCTCACAGCGCCTCTTTTCTTGTGCAAAACAGCCACCCCCTATCCAATCTAGTTCGAGAAAACTCACCCCCAATTCCAGCCTCACTGCCCAAGATCATCTTTGTTTGTACACCCCCAAGGCTATATAGTCAGCCTTAGACAGGTCAGACCAAAAATCCAACAATCCAGCAGATACAACATGGCAAAGAATAGACATAACAGGAGCCGGAAGTCGAATAGGCCTCCGTCCGGCGCGACCAAGACTCCAATGGTTATGCACACATTCCAATGGTAGGTCCTTCAGAGAACGCAGGAGCTGAACGAACCCCCACCTCCCCCCGTCGCACGCGCCCTGATATATTCCCACGAAAGAGAAACGTACGACGAAGAAAGAGGACGATGCTGTGCGCTACCCAGCCGTATTCCAGAGTCTTAAAAAAGCAGACAGCGAAAATAGCCCTCAGATCTTCCCAACTGGTCGACTGTGCAGCTCCTCTTCCTCTCACCCCCTTCCCCCCGCTCATCCCCCTTTTCCTCCTCACCACCCCTAAAGCTACCCCGATGGATATATCCGGTCCGACATGACGATGGATTTTAATAGCTAACATGATTCTACTGTTTTTCATTTACAGGTCCGACACAACGGCGAAGGAGGTGTATGTCACGGGCACATTCGATAACTGGGGGCGAACGGTGAAGCTGGATAGAACTGAAGATGGCTTCCGAAAGGACGTTGAAGTGCCAGCGATCAGCACGAAAATGCTTTACAAGGTAATTCAAGAACCATCCATCCCTTTTTTTTTGTTGGAGAGAGAATTGGACGCTGCATGCAATCAATAATTAAAAATAATAAAAAAAAATTAAATAAGTACAATGTGCTTGCGCGGTGGGTATATCTACGGAGCATTTTTATTTAATGTTACTTTATGACGCGTCTGGTTCCCCTTTTAAAGTCCATTGGCGGTTCGTTCATGCTCCTCTTCTTGGTGCAAGCAGCGAGAAGTCGTCAGATGATATGTTTTTTTTTTTTTTTTTTTTTTTTTTTTTTTTTTTTTTTTTTTTTTTTTTTTAAATATGACGATGATCTCACCGCTAAGTTGGGCTATTGCTCTGAACCCTTCTCCACTATTTCCAATCGCTTGCTCAGGCTCTAGGTTGCCCTTGAAGCCCGCTGGCACCCGGCTTGCTCTCTCTTGTGCGGGCCCAATTGGAGAGACGAAATGGGCAATTTAGTGCGGCAACATGAGAGGACGAGGACTCTGATTTGATTGATTGTGTTGCTGTCTCTATTTTTATTTGGTTATTTCACCGCTCTGGACGGGGCAGACACAAAACAGCCATTTTTGCTTTTTCCAATATGCCCGTTTTCCATTTTTCCTTGTTTGGCAGCTCAAGTAAGTCAGTTGGGTACTTAGGAGCAACTCGGCATTTGCTGTACCATCCCATACCACGTGAGGTACCAAGCTAGTACTTGTGCTGCCGTTTCATACGTCATTTATTCGCCATCCTCCCGCCCCTTGGCTGAGCGCATGCCGACTTGTACCGACGTCAGTCGGATGTTGTTTCGACAGCAATCTCCCAGCCCACACTTCCTTGTCTCCCTCCAAGGTTATATTCTGATCATCCCAACTGTCATCCCCAACGTCCTCATCAACTCCGCAATTTGCAATCCCATAATTCTCGCATATTTACATCTGCGCAACGTTGATTTACATTGAAACTACCCTTGCACAACTTAATTCGTTTTCTTGCATATTTCTGATTTCGTTGTTTCCCTCCAACTCTCTCCATCCCTCAAATACCACATTTTCAGCTCGATTGCTGGACTGACCTGTTGTATAACTCTCTTTGCCTAGTTCGTCGTCGACGGTGACTGGAAAATAGATTCTGCTGCTCTACAAGAAGACGACGGGCACAATAATACCAACAACGTCCTTCTCCGCCAGCACATCAAACAGCTCCCTCCTCCCTCGAAGGATACAACCGAGCCAGATACTGTAGGAGAAATTGAAGCTCCAGCAGCCATGTCTGGAGTTACACCGCATTCCACAACCGCTGCCCTAGCAGCAGATGTTCCCAAAGAGTCGCACAAGGCTCCTGAAACTGATGCCGCTCCCTCTGTGCCCATCACATCGTCCGCGTGCCCGGAGTCGACCACCGCCAATCTCGCGAAAGACGTTCCTCTAGAGAGAAAAGCAGAATCAACCCCGGGAACATTCCCAGTGACACCTGCCAAAGAGCCAGAGCAGTTCTCCGTCAACCCCATCCCAGCTTCGGAGGGTATTGGAAACCCTGTGCACATCAAGCCGGGCGAACCCGTCCCAAACAGCAGCACCTTCAGCAAAAATACTATCGCATCCACCGCTACAACGGACAAAGCAGGTTATGAAAAAGACGCCAGCGCCCCCAGCTTCCTCCCACTTCAAGATGATGAAACCGTCACCACCCATCCAGTAACGACCAATGGTTCCAATCGATCCGTGGAACCATTCATTCAAACGGCCAGTCCCACATCGACAACTGCGGCTCTTGCCGGAGCAGTCCCGCTAGAAATCACCAGGGCTCCTAACGGCTCCGTCTCCAAGGGCCCGGAATCCTCCGCCAAGGAAGTCCCCGAAGTAGTCAAGGAGTCCATGTCGAAAGCTCACAAGGAACCCGAAGCCGCAGGAGATTCAGGCTGCGTCGCTGAGAAGGCGGAGGTTGAGCGACAGTTGCTAGAGAGTGTGCACCCGACCGATGCCTCCGGAGGGGTTCCACCGATGGTCCGACGTTCCATTGACTTGGCGCATGCGGATCCCGAAGCAACCGCTGTGCCTGAGGCTGTAGTGGAGAAGGAAGAGGTTGAGCGTCAGCTGCTGCGGGAGGTGAAACATGATGATTCGGCTGGTGAGCCTGCGCCAGTGATCACGGCAGAGACTTCGCCTACCGTTCCTGGTGGGACTCCCCTTGCGGCGAAGGAATATCAGGAGCAATCCATTTCTCCGAAATCTAGAGAGCCAGCGCCAGCACCTGCGCCTGCAGATAAAGATGCCGCCGCACAACCGGTCGTCACTAGCGGTCCAGAAGCCACCACTGCCCCCGCTGTGACACAAGCACAGCCCCCGGCTCAACCTCAGCAACAGCCAGAGGGGCAAGCGGAATCTGCTGCGAAGGATGCGGACAAGTGCAAGAAGAAGAAGAAGAAGAACCGTGCCAGCGCGATCTTCTCGAAGCTGAAGGAGAAGTTTAAGTGAAGAGGACAAAAGTATTTTACAAAGATGGGGGACAATATCAAATTCACGCAAGAAGAGGGGACGTTGTGCTGTTTCGATTCCTTTTTGCTGTTTGTCGAGTTTTGGTGGCGATATCATTATATCGAATTGAGCCTGCTTTTTTTTTTGGTAGTAGGGGGGGGGGGGGGGGGCCTGCGGGGGTGGGAGAATTTGAGCCACCGGATATTTAGGGGCTGAGCCTGAGACTGAGACTGAGACCGGCGGGATGTCAGGGTGTTTGTGTTTGGGCAATACCGTATACCCGATTCTTTTCTTTCCTTTCCATGTTCGTTAACTACCCTTTTCTTCGTCATATCCATAAATCCTTCGCATATGTATGTGACACATGTTTTATTAGGTATTTCGTATATTTTATGCCCCTCTTCTCAAGTGTTGGCAGGCTGATTAGCTAGGCAGGCTGATTAGCTAGGCGGTTAGTTTGATTCAATGGTTCTTCAATGTCTAATAATGAAAACAAAAAATAAATAAATAAATAAATAATAAGAGAGAAAAAAGAAAAGAAAAGAGAATCAAAGAAAAAGCAAGAAGAAAACTTCGGTTATCCTTTTCATCATTGCTCTTCTCCTTGTTCCTCGGGGGCCCTGCACGCAGTGTGTCGCACAGCTTACTTCATAGTTACATCTTCTTTTCTTTGAATGCCATTACTCATCATCTATATCAGCGAGGTACGTCACTTCGTCGTCCCTTACTGGATGGCAGTGGAATTACCGCAGTTTGATGATATGGGGAGACGGGCCCTGACGAGACAACAATACACACTTCGAACTTGAAATGCAACGTCCCAAGATATTAAACAACATCAAACATACCCGGGGAGGGATCTCCCGACACGGGCTGCCTCTCCCCGCCTCCTTAACTAACTAAGTTCTTAATATTTTCTGCCACCACACACATTCTTAAATAACTGCTCCGCAGTTTAACTAGAGCCGTCCATCCATTCTCTATCACGACAGCGACACACAACCGCCCGATTCAAAGGAAGCTCTGCTGAACTCATCTTGTTGGAGCCCGCGAACAAAACTGGCAACCTACTCGGTGTTTGAGATCGCAATTCCAGGCCCGTCGAGCTTTGTTCCCAACCGGTTATTCCGATGGCCAAGGGAAGCACGAAACAGAAAAATTAACGCACCGGGGCAGGAAACTTGGAATTATTATTATTATCATCATTATCATCATCATCATCATCATTATTGTTATCATTATTTTCTCGACTCACTGACTCTTGCAGGGTATTGGCTTATTGACTGACTGACTGATTGATCAGTCGACAACGCCCCACAAGGGCTAGGCAACCGCTCCAGAGTTAATGTTTCCGATCTAACTAAACTTGCTCTCGAACCATTGCTTCAGCTTATCAGCTGGGCCGTTAAGCTCTGGTAAAATATGTCTAAGAGGACCGACCACGAAGCAATGCGGATATCAAAAAATAAAATAAAAATAAAAATAAAATAGAAATAGAAATAGAAAAGTAATACACAAAAGAAAGAAAGAAAGAAAGAAAGAAAGAAAGAAAGAAGAAAACGGGAAAAAAGGAAAACAAAGGACAGGGTAAATAAAGAACGCACTGTAACTAATTAGCTGCTGTGAACTTGTCAAGAAAAACGGTCTGTTCATGATGCACTGGCACGTTTTTTCCCACTTCTTCAGCTGCTGCTCATGCTGATGCTGATGCTGCGGATGCTGCTGCTGCTTCTTTCCCCTCTCCCCTCTCCTTTGCCTTAGCTTAGGCCTTTCCCTGCCTGTTGCTCTCATCATCTCTCCCTTCTCCCTATCCCAGGCCATAAATACCCCCCCAAGCAGGCAATAGAAAAACTCTTTCTTGATATTCGAAGGGGTGCAGAAACCCCCGGCTCGCCAACATCATCCCCCCCCCCCCCCTAGTCCAAATTAATTTAAAAAGAAAAAAAGAAAAGAAAACGTTCATAGACACACAAACCCACACCCTATTACATGATATGGTATAATGGGAATTGTCCATCTTACCCGCGCCCGCCGGCTGAGCATCATCATTGCCATATCCTTCACATTCTTCCTAGCCGAGATTTCAGGTAAGATTTGGCTGGTTAGCTGGCTGCTGGCTGCTGGCTGCTGGCTGCTGGCTGCCAATCCTTCTGAATGACGCTGGTATCCTAACTGACGATGGTGTATGGTTTAAAATAGTTGGTTTCTATACGCGGTCTTTAGCTCTGGTTGCTGATGCCTTCCATTATGTAGGGGAACTTGTATCCAATCCATGCTGTCCTAACTAAAGCCCTCATTTCTTGTCGATGCGGTCAATGAGGCCACTTGCGTCGTGTGCATAACCCATTTACATCTGCATCTGTTCCTCTGTTAACCTCAGCACCCATATAGCTAAATGACCTTATCGGCTTTGTCGTTGCTCTGGCGGCCTTGAAGGTATGGTTCCAAGCTTCTGATATTCGGTCTGTCATATCAACGAAAGTAAACACAGATGGAATCGGTATTATGCTAACTAACATCGCCCCTCTAGGTCTCCGAGAAGCCAGGAGTAACCCCAAGCAACCTCACCTTTGGCTGGCAGCGCTCGCAGCTCCTGGGCGCATTTTTCAATGGCGTCTTCCTGCTGGCTCTAGGCGTGAGCATTCTGCTTCAGTCCATCGAGAGGTTCATATCTCTAGAGAGTATGTGATATGCTCCCCCTACTTCTTTCCGGCTCTCCCTTTAGTTGCAAAGTTCCCATTGATACGTCAGACGTACCATAACCCCATCGACTCACATGTGCGTATGTAGAAGTTGATAAACCGGAACTGGTCCTTATTATTGGTTGCGTCGGTCTCACCCTGAATATTATTAGCGCCTCCTTTCTTCACGGTGTGTATGCGTTGGGAGCAGCTTATTATCTTTTTCTCCATTTCTCGCCCTTCCTCCAACCGTCCGAGAGTATCACTGCTGACGACATATTAGAGCACGACCACAGCCATGGTAATGCCGATGTCGCCAACGTTGAATCAGATGCAGAGAATGACCGGACCGCCATAGCAATGGAACTCGAAGATGTAAGTCTTTTCACCACCGCTGCTGGAGTTTATCTATTCTGTGTACGAAGGAACACAGGGGGAATAAATCAGGCACAGATATCACACACGTCCTAAGAATCCTCACAGGTCGAGACCACCCACGAAAACCATCGACACACCACCAACTCATTCTCCGTAAAACATTCACACGATTTGGGCGTCATGGGCGTGCTTCTCCACGTAATTGGGGATGCTGTCAACAATGTTGGCGTCATTATTGCCGCAGTGGTTATTTGGAAAGCTAAATATGAAGGGAGATACTATGCAGATCCCGGAGTCAGTGTTGGAATTGGACTGCTGATCCTAGCATCTGCCATTCCGCTTGGTAGGTTCCCTCTCCACAAAACCGGATTACATACACAAAGTATAAAGTCTAACCCACATCTTCTCTCCCCGCCAATGGTTAAACAGTCAAAAACAGCGGCTCCATACTCCTCGAAAGCGTCCCGCTTGGAGTTAGTCTAGACGATGTGCAACACGATCTGGAAAACGTATGTAAATAAAATACATCAACTACCCGCCCCCAAACCCGAAATCACTTGCATATCTCAAAATTAAAGTTATATAAAAAACAAGTAATACAAAACTATTATATGTATATATTAACACTCCGTACAGATCCCCGGCGTTCTTTCCGTCCACGAACTCCACGCTTGGCGCCTAAACCAAAACAAAGCCATCGCCTCTGCGCATGTCGTCACCTCCGATTCCTCCCTGGCAAACTTCATGGCCCGCGCCCAGCGCATCAGCGAATGCCTCCATGCCTATGGAATACACTCAATTACGCTGCAGCCGGAGCTTGTGTCTCATGGGGTAGCCGTGGCTGGTGGTGATGTCACTGTTTCAGAGACGGATATGAGGCGCAGCTATTCGGAGGAGTCCGAGGAGGGGTTGCAGCTGAGAAACCGGACATGCAAGATTGTTTGTAAGAGCGGGTGTGAGGCGCTTACCTGTTGTGGCTAGGTGATGTTGATGGGCTGTGGGTGGGTGGTGTCGAAGGGTCTTGAGAGGATAACGTCGTCGTGTGTGTGTATTCAACTAGCTCACCGGAATCTTTACAATCTATGGGGAGGCACGTTATTAGGGTAGCGGCTGTATCCACAAACACTGCCCCCCCCCAAATGCTGCGGCAAACTCTGCCACTCGGGCGTTGCTATCTCAGCTCAAATCGTTCGAATCCCCAATAAAAATAATTAATTCCACAATCAGACACTGAATTCCCGAACAGGGAAGCAGTCCGTACACGCCACAACTTTGACTGTAAAATTCAACACAAATAACACGCTATCCTGTAACTAGTTACCACAAAAGAACATCTAATCTCTGAAACCAATCCTAACTTCTCAACAAAACCAATGAATGCAGGCTTCAACTAGAGGCTTCGTGAATCTGTCTGTCTGCCTTATCCAAGATGAGGCCTCTGTGCAGCAGCTCTACCTCACCCTTCTCAACTAGATCACGAAGGATGTGGCAGCGGATTTCAAGATGATGTCGGTGTTTAGGTAAAGAATTCCCCCCTTCATGAGATCAATGATGCTCTTATTATCCATCCAATGTTCATTATTGTCAATCATCGTAGTTCACATACAGCTTTCATTCAGCCTCTGAACCTGATTTGACAGGTGATGTTTGACACTGCGAGTGTCATAAGATAGAGAAAGTTATTAATCATTGTAATGCTTGATGGTGTATCGAAAGAAAACAATCGAATGCTTCGGAAATATTCCCTCTGAAAAAAGGTCCTTGATGGAATATGATAGTGCAACTATTACATGACCAGGATGCTTTGATGGCCTTCGTCCAAAATAAAATAAGGGGGAACTTTGGACATAGCCGGAAAGGCGCATAGAGACATTTAGCGGAATCACTACATTTGCGGGGAACAAAGCCAAACATAAAAGGCGCCTCTTCTGGTAATTCAATAGTTCAATTCAACGGTAATCTAGAATATGTGAAGAGTGAACGCAGCATCGTTGTGCCTTGCAGACAGAGGGTAGTTAAGTCCTTCCAGATTCTCGGCGGCTTGGCCGTTGTGTGGGGATAAAGCGGAAGTCGATGACCCTTGTCGGTCCGTCGCAGGGATCTAACTGGGGGGGAAATATCACCGTAAAACGAATGAAAATTATACTGAACATCAATGACAGATTTTAGGCTTCCAGATAGCAATTACTCCTAGCATTCCCCCATCAGAACAATCAATTCAAGACTTGCAAAACATGCCTATGTTTGAGCGGTAATGTTAATCGGCAAATGCTTTCCGGCAGTCAATAGGCAGCTCTTTGACTTCTCCGCTCGAGACAGACATGCGGTACAGCTGAGAGGAAGCTTCTGCCCAGCGGATGGTCTCAGATCCTTTACTGGTAAAGGTTTGTCTTGGTGTATTCGGTTGACGCATGGATATGTGCCTATGCACCACGTTAAACCTGCGGTAGCCAACCCAGCAACCCAAGTCTTACACGTTGGGTTTTCACGAGTCATGCATACTGGACCACTTGTCCATCTATGAATTCGACCTGTTGTATGAAACCTGATTTCTCCGCCCGATTTAGGGTGATAGGTCTGTCTATAGAACGAATAGACATTGCATGCTTCTGAACAAAGGATTTAGCTCCTCTTCAAGCTGTTTTCCGGGGCACTGCCTCATTCCATCCAACTTCCCGACAACACATATCCAAGTTGCTCCAGAGTGGAGCAAACCAACCCTCCCCCAACAGAATTGTATTTCAATGAACCATTGGCGGGTGCGAAGTACCCGGTAAGGAAAATGTTGCAGCTGTTTACTGCTGATGCGCTTTCGATTGGTGACGCCTCGTCTCCAGGATATCTCTCCGCAGCCTCTCCGCAGCTAACTCCACATCGATTATGCCGCCAACTCCACGTTTCCACGCATCTTCCAACCCCACAAGCTCGCCCTTAGCCGATTCCTGCCTCAGCTTCCTCTCTTTATGGACGGCCTCAGTGGCCTCCTTTGTTTCCTGTAGTTCCTTCTCAATCCGCCGTAGTATATCTTCCAGCTGAGAGTTCCCAATAAGCCACGCGTTCTTCCCATGTGCATCCAATAGAGATAGATTGACTTGTCTGATAGAAAGATGGGAGCTTGCTGTGTATGCCCTTTGAAGTGTCTGTTTCCAGTTGTTAAGAGCCTCAGCAGGTGCTTTACCTGATGCCAATGTATCCTCAGGAGCGTCTGGCGCCTCGTATCTTGAAAGGTCAATGCCACCGCTTAGGGGCAAGTTAGCCTCTTTCCGGTCGAGCTCCTGTTTGATGAGGTTGGAGAGCTTGATTTGGGGCAGAGCGGGAAGGGAAGGATGAAGGTTCGTTCCAAAATTTGGGGGTAGTTCTGCGGAGATGAGCTTGTCAATGTGGGCACGAGCCTGCGTTGTGGGCTCATCGTCGATATCTGTCCAGATGTTAGTGTTGGCATTTATCAAGGATGTGACCCCAGTTGGGAAAATATGGAGACATACAAGGTAGCGAATCGTGGAAGTAGTTGATAAGCGGCATTTCCCTTCGTTGAGGCTCTATATATAGCAGAAGACAGATGATTGTATGTGGCCTGACTTTATATTTCCCTGTTCGGCGATGTCCAGAAATAGTTGATGTTTGAACTTTCTGCCATTGAACCGTAAAGTACGTAGCGGTGTGCTTATTCTGTCAGCCAATACGAATATTACCGCCCACGCACCAGGATCGTGACAACAAGAGTACAAAACGATGTCTACTATAGACAGTCTATCCGTAACGATTTTACAAGTGTATACTCTGTTATAACTAATTGTAATGGATTCGATGCTTTTGAATCCCCGTGGATCATCGTATGGTTGATACGTTGGGCGTCTAGAGGCTGAACTGGAAATATTTTTGCCGCAATATGCGCGATCTATGAACGACGGTAACTAACTATATAAATACAGAACAACCCTCGTCAGGCTTCCAAACTCCAAACGTCCGCCATGCATGTCTGCCTCCCAATATCCATTCTTTGCGGATAAGTTTCCAAGGTTGGTGTGCCAAATCAAATGCTGTCACCAGCAAAATCATCAAATTCTGCTCTATCTTCAACTTCATCATCTTCAGTCCATTCTACTGTCAAGTTTCTCCTCATGCTTAATGTTACTCTCATATGCAGTTCTTGAAATATATGCAAACATACTTTTTCTAGATCCTAACATCAAAATGAAAAGGTTATTGTATGAGGCTTTTCTAATAATCTAGTCACTAATGTTATATTATTTGAAGTAAAATACTTCAGTGAGAAAATTACAAAATCTAAGATTAATATTCATATAACTAATTTAGATTAAATTAGTCATAAAATGATATACTTTATTTTTTTTTTTAGTTCCTTTTTATATAAACAAGATAAACTTAATAAATGCTGATTGTTAGAAATATCTTTCTGATTTTACTTCTAAAAGCTAACTACTAATCGTGCTGCTGCGCAACTCATACCTCGTGTGAGTGCACTATACCAAAATGATAAAAATCTTGAATCACATCCTCATTATTGCACTCTATATCAACAACCAGTAGCTAATTTATAATAAAAAGATTATCTACATTATTTTCAGTATATGTGTCATCTCTAAATTGATTTAATTCCTCTTCTATCAGTAGTGTGAGTGGGTTATTGTCAATTTTCATAAGATCAACTTCAAGTCTCTATCATTTCTTATTCTGCTCTTTTTCAGCTTTATTATTCTTATGCTGCTTGATTTTTCTATTGATATCTTTAATAGTGAGGACTTTCTTTACTTGAATTTGATAATGAATTATTTTAGCTTTGCAGTGTTTACTGATGTTAAGAAAGTTCTCTATTTCAGTAGTATATTGCTCATTAAGTTCTGCATATATTAGATTTACTTTGAATATCTTATTTAAACAACATGTCAAGATGAGTGATTTTAAATTAAGAGTATCTCTAATACTTTATATGATATTTTCTGCAATATTGATATAGTGTTTCAGCTTTTGAATTGTCTTTGATAAGAATAGTTGAGAAGAAAAGATAGATATGTGATCTAAATCATTTTCATCTTTATAAATCTGCAGTGAAAGAGGTGATGAGATTCACTTCATAAAAGTGTCAAGAACTCAGTCATAATTTCATGAATATATATCATGTTGAGTCTATTCTGCAGCTATTGTATCAAATTTAAAGATCTGCTTTTATATAATTGAGTGATTTTGTAGAAACTGCTATTTTTCATACTTAACAAAATTATAATGTACAGCATAGTTGACTGCTTTTAAATAATAATGTTTATATTACTGAAATGATAGACTATTTAGAGATTGTAGTAAATGAGTGACATGTAATGAAAATTTATATAAAATTATTTTATAAAGATCTATGTATTATATAAACTTCTTAGTGATAAAAGATTCATAATTATTCATTAAAAGTAATTGATGACTTCTTTTCTGTCTTTTTTTTGTAGCAGTATTAAAATGTTTAAGTCATTCAAATCTAATCTCATCATTTATAAATTCAGTATCTGATATATTAATTTTATAATTGCTGAGTAAATCTATCTGTGTATATTAATTCTTCAAGTATGTTTTGAAGGCTAAGATTATCAATAACAGAATGGTATAATTATTTATAGATACATATTTAACAACTGTAATTAAATTTTTTAAAAAAAATAATAAAATAATGAAATTAACTTCTTTAAAAGTAGTTATAACTCATTCTTCACATTTTTATTCTTCTTAAAATTCAATTTTATTGAAGTTATATGTGTCACAGATATGAAATTAATACTGCTTAAATAGAATCTGAGAACATTCAAATCATGTATTAATATATTCAATATCTTCAACTGTCACTCTTTTTAAGTTTATTGACTTCTGTTTCACTCTCTTATACTCAGATAAGCATTCAATGAATCTATAAGTTTATATCTTGCTGACTTTTGAAGAAGAGATAGTAGAATCTATGTGCTAATATTTGAGTATTAAATTTGCAAAATTTTTAATATATTTAACTGCTGTAAAAGAATAATTTTTTATATCAAGTAGCTTGACTTATTATTTAATCATATTCTTCTAACTTTTATTTAATTTCTTGTTAACTGTAATTTTTGCAGTATTCAGATTCCTTCTATTGATATACACTCAGAAATATTGATAAAGAACTTTAAATTCTTATGACAGAGATAGTATTTTAAAATTTGAGTTTTTTTGATGATAAGTAACAGCTTTTTGAATATAATCTTCAATATTTTTATCCTTATTTGACATTGTAGTGAGTTATTAATTGATGAAGATGATGAAGATGATAAAATTACAAGATTTTTATCATTTTGATGTTTTTACCATTTTGGTATAATGTACCCACACAAGGTGTAGATTGCGCAGCGGCATGAATATAACTAGTTAACTAACTAGTTAGTTATTAAAGTAACTATTAATAAGCATTTTATTAGAAATATATTTTACTTCTGCAGAAAATGTAATAATTAAAATAATTAAATCTTTTAAATGATGATTAATAAAAACTACTATGAGTATTAGCTCATAGATAACCTTTTAAAAGCACTTTAATTGAAAACATATCATATATAATATTATACGTTCTCATTCATTGACATTGAATAGTAAAAGTTGAGACGATATCTTTTTATTAAAGAGAATTCAAAAGCAATTATAACTACTACTTTTTAATATACCCATTCTTCCTGAATAAAAGAAGATAAATTTTATATGTGATAGGGCTTTGAGAGTAACATAACTACTATATTCATTTAAATAGAGTGAAGAATAAAGAGTAGTATAGAGCTGAACATCATGTACATATAAATCTGCTGGTATTTTTTGTATATATAACTATATAGTTATTTAGCTATACCTGATTCTGATTAGGGGTAAACATCCAGTTTTAAAGAGTTATTGTTATTATTATACTGGCTAAGGGGTGTCATTATGTATTCTTCAATGCACATTACATCTATGAATATGCAATTGGCAGTGAACGCCTATGGTTTCAATTATCCCGCGGCTAGAGACGAGGACTAAATCAATGAATATACTCTGGATAGTTAACTAGTTAACGTAATTCTTCATTGAGTGAAATTCTCCATTGAGTAAAAGATTAAATTAAATAATTTCAATTTCTTAACTCATCTACTTCAATATGCAATTATACTATCAATTTTAATAAAAAAGTAAAAAACTCTATAGAAATAGAGAGAAAAATTAAACTTGTGATATCTGCTATTAAAAAGCAAGAAATAACCTCAACTGCTAAAGCTACATACTTATTCAATGTTCTCTATACTACTTTATATCATCAACTAAAGGGCTGGTCTGCACATGTGAATTTACATGTAAATTTAACTAAGCTGACTGAGATTGAAGAGAATCTAGTAGTTGAATAGATGCTAGATCTATCTAAATAAGAATTACCTCTCTAATCAGTCTTTGCAGAGAATATAATTAATTATCTTCTTACTCAATAATAATTCAACTCTACCCCCTACTGTGTTAGCAAGAACTGGATTTCAAAACTGATTAAATACTATACAGAGCTTCAATATCACTATATCAAATATTATAACCATGAGTAAGCAAAATATGAGAATAGTAGAATTACTTAGAATTAATTTAAGATTCTAGAAAATACTTTGACAGAGTATAGAATTTGAACTAAAGATATATAGAACTTTAATAAGACTAACTTTGCAATGAAGATGTGTACCATCACTAAGATTATTATTAGTACTAAGTGCTATGACTGAGCAAAGCTGCTGCAGTCTGAGAATCATAAATGAGTCACTTCAATTAAGTCTGTCAATGTATTAGACTACGTCCTACCTTTATATATTATTCTGAAAGCTCAGAATCTTCAGGAAAGCTGATTTGAAAACTTGTTAAATGACTGAAAACTTGATGTTAGTATCAATAAATGAACTATAGATAAAATAGAGATGAAATAACTTACTAAAGTATTTATCTCTACTGTCAATTTATATAGAATTAGCACTTATATCTATTTTATTTTAAATGAGCATGGTAGTTATTTTATTTTAAAATTTAATCAGCTTTATAAAAATAATAAGATTATATCTTTCCGCATGTCAGCACATTCATCTCATCTTCTATAGTCTCTGAATGTTAGTGTTTTTGCTGTTTTAAAATGAGCATATGAGAGCTTGATAAAACAATGCATACAGCTTAAATTCAATACTATTAAGAAGAATGACTTCTTAGATGTCTATTCTGCAGCACATGCAGAGGCCTTTAAGACTTAGAACATTCAAAGTGGCTTCATGGCTACTGAAATATCCTCATTTGAACCTGATCAGATTGTCCAGCAACTAGATATTCAGCTCTGAACTTCTATTTCTCTGAGTAGTCAATTCAGCAACTTAAAGTCATTTTGAATACTTCAAACACCCAGCGACCTGCGGCAATTACATAGGCAAGCAGATAAGATCAAGAATCTTATGAGACAAGGCCTTGAAAATCCCCTCCATGGCTTGATAGAAGGGCTTGATCAAATTATCAAGATTTGTGAATATGAAATGATCAATGCCTTTATTATAAAGAAGTAATATCAGGATATATTCAATATCAATGAGATTGCAAAGCAAAAATAAAAGAGATCTAATCATCATATTCAATCTGAAGGGGGTCTAACTAGGCAAGAAGCTCAGGATCTTGTTATTTCATCTACTGAGTCTGTTGAACAGCCTGTCATTCAATCTTGCAAGTCTCAGCCAGCAGACTCTCATCTGCACTCAGGAGCTCCACAACAGTGCAGCAACTGCAATTTGCCTGGTCATAAGAGAACAAGATGTCCTAATCCTAGTGTCAATTAAATTAAATTAATTAGTTGTTGTTGAGTGTAGATATTTCAGGTTAAATCTAGTTAGTTGGGCTACAGTTATTTAATCTTTCACTCAATGGGGAATTTCACTCGATGGGGAATTACGTTAAGTTAGTTTAAGTTAGTTAACTATCACATGTTTCCTGATTATCTAATCCCTTGTTTGACGTCACCTTGACAACGAAGACTCCGCTTACGATAACTACATAACGGAATACAGCCCGAGAGGTGGGCTTGGTTATGCGATCTGATGGACGGATGTTGCAGCTGGAAATTCTGGCACATAGCAAAAGCAGCCATTCCAAAATCTTGATTGAGAGCGTATGCTGACCGTTGCCAAGTTTTCCTTGACCACCACGCGTGTCCCAATAGTTAACATATTGAAACACACACCTATGACCGCGCGGCACCGACTTTTAATAAAGTACCCCAAAGCGCGTTTACCCAGAACTCTGACTGGATAGTCTCCTGCCTTACCCAGATGATGATAGTCCTCTATTTGACTGAGAAACGCAGTGACTGCAAAGCGTTCAACCGAAACAGGGAGTCAGAGCCACTGGCGGTCGTCTTTGATTGAATCTTGTTACACTGTTCTCGAAGACATTTCTTTCCTGACTAAAAAAGGCAACGCTTCTAAATGATACGTTGGGGAATATTCACGGCCTTGATCGGCTCGTTTGCAGGCGCCCTCGTTGCTCTCCAATTCATATTTTGGTTTGACAAGACCCCAACCGTATCATGGTTCACGCCGAAGACAGGCTCGTATTCCGGTAACTCGAAATGGACGGTTGGGGAGGAGGATACATTCCTGCTGGGTACCGGAAGGGCAGATATTACTGGGTAACTCTTCCGTTTTTACCTATATTTCTTCCTGTATCGAGGATGTTTAGCGGCTTACAATTGTCTTAAAAGGCCCGTTGTGGAAATCAACTTTATGGGTTACGCGGATATGAATCAAGTGGGAACCGGGCTGCGACAGCGTATCTACTCTCGTGCCTTTATCGTGGGAAGCGCCAAAGACCCAGACAACTGTTTCATATACCTCGTGCTCGATAACGCTATGGGCGACACCGCAATCAGAAAAGGTATCTTGGATGGGCTCGCTGAAATGGGCGACGAGTATTCTCGTTATGGGAAGATGAATGTTGCAGTTACTGGGACACATTCACACTCCGGACCCGGGGCATGGATGAACTACCTACTCCCGCAAATCACGAGCTTGGGTTTCGATAAACAGAGTTACCAGGCCATTGTCGATGGCGCCCTGTTATCGATCAGGAGAGCCCATGAAAGTTTGGCTCCTGGCCGCTTAACCTTTGGGTCAACTGTGGTTGAGGAGGGTGCCATTAACCGCAGCCCATCTGCATATTTAGCTAACCCTGAGGAAGAGAGAAATCGTTACAGTTCTGATGTTGACAATACCCTGACTCTGTTAAAGTTTGACAGACTGTCGGATTTGAAAACAGTCGGCATCCTTACCTTTTTCCCGGTCCATGGAACGTCTCTTTTCGGGAACAATACACTCGTTACTGGGGATAACAAAGGTGTTGCTGCCTACCTCTTTGAGAGAAGTGTCCGGGGCGATGATAGTTATGCAGATAACTTTGTGGCTGGATTTTCCCAGTCCACCGTCGGGGATACCACCCCCAACACTCTCGGCGCGTGGTGTGAAGATGGTTCTGATGTTCGATGCACCTTTGTATGTCACTCATTTTTTCTGTCGAGAATTTGAGCGTCAAATTTGTGCTGATTTAAAGTAACAGAACGAAAGTACTTGCGGTGGTAAAAATGGGGCCTGTCATGGCCGTGGCCCTTATTTCCGCGAAACGGATCAAGGCGCTAAAAGCTGCTTTGAAATCGGCCGCCGCCAGTATACGGCTGCCAAAGATCTTGTCGAAAAAATGAGCGCAACATCCACAAAAATCAAGGGGGCCCAAAATGTGGCCGCAATTCACACATTCAATAACTTTTCAAACTTTACATTCACATCCCCACTTGATTCCAGCCGCGTTCTGAAGACTTGCAACGCCTCCCTTGGATTTTCATTCGCTGCAGGCACCACAGATGGCCCCGGAGTGTTCGATTTCACACAGAACGGCACCGATTCATCCACGGAAAACCCTTTCTGGTATATTGCGAGAAGCCTAATTCATGCCCCTTCAGAAGAACAGAAGGAATGTCAGAAACCCAAAGTCATCCTTCTTGACGTTGGTAGTGTGAACGAGCCATACCCCTGGTCCCCAAATATTGTAGACATACAGCTCCTTCGTGTAGGTCAGGTGGTCATAATCGTGTCTTCCGGTGAAGCGAGTACCATGGCCGGCAGACGATGGAAGGAAGCGATTGCCAGATCTGCAACTGACGTTCTCAACATTTCCGACCCAATAGTTGTCTTGGGTGGTCCAGCAAATACCTATGTGCACTATATCACTACAGAAGAAGAGTATGGAGTTCAACGTTACGAAGGAGCATCTACACTCCATGGCCCCCACACCTTAGCTGCTCACATGAACCTGACACTCACCTATTTGCCCTATCTTGGAGATCCCTCCTATACGATGAAATTGCCACCCCTCCCCGCCGGCCCTAGCCCACCCATCAACACAAACACATCGTACTCTTTCATATCTCCAGTCGTCCTCGACACTGCACCTCTTCTAATGTCATTTGGAGATGTTATCTCCTCTCCAGACGAGTCAAAAACATACAAGCCAGGAGAAACTGTCAACACCACGTTCGTCGGCGCGAATCCGCGGAATAACTTAAGACTTGAAGGAACATTTGTCACTGTCGAATTTTTAGAGCAAACCTCGAACACCTGGGAGGTAGTTCGGGACGATTTCGACTGGACGTTAGTTTACCATTGGAAGCGCATCAATTCTGTCCTAGGAATCAGTTATGTTACTGTTGAGTGGCTTATTGATGACGATTTCTATTCCATTGGCGATCCGCGAAGACTGAAAAGTGGGACATATCGCATGCGATACTTCGGTGACTCCAAGAACCTAAATGGAGATATCTCTAAGTTTGAGGGAGTGAGTGGTACTTTTCAGGTAGCTGTGTGAGAGACCTCTGTTGTTGCCTACCACATTTTGAAGACCGTCTGCGCTTCATGGAGAGGGTTGAACCCCCTTCCTCGGGCTTTGCCGTTTGTTCAAACATTTCCCTGCTCCGCCACTAAAGTCAGAATATCAGGCATTGTGAAATGGGTTAAATCCCTTAGGACCTTCACCAATTCATCCCAAAGTTTCCACCGGCGAATAGCCTCTGGTTCCATCATGCATCTATATATATCAACATAGGCACGCTGGTTGCTGGCAGCAGATGATAATCCAGATCATGAGTTAAGTGGATTTTTATGTCCAGGCAACTCATAACAACAAATAACTGGTTATTGTCATCATCAACTTCACATATTTACAAGCAAACATACTTTGTCAACAACTTTCGAAGGAAAATCACAATCAAAGAATTGATGAACAGATGTGAGCTTTATCCTAACATGTTTAAAGTGAGCTCTTGCAAGGCTATTGAGTTTTCTTTTTTCTTTATTCTCAGTTAACAGGGTTAAAGTTACAGAAAGAATAAATCTAGAGTTAGTATAGAATTGTTTTGAAGCAAGCAAATCTGACTTCAGTTGCAATTAATTTCCTCTAAACCCTCTTTTATTATTATCCATATATACCTTTTCCTCTTCTAATCATCTTGTTTCATTAGGTTTATATCTCTATTGTTTGTGCTGTTTCAATATTTTGGTCATACTCTCTCAACGAGGTTACTGTCTACTTGCACTCATTTTACACTCAGAACATGAATTTGCTCTTTGTTCACAATCTGATTAAGGTCAACTCAAATTAATGATCTGTGCATAACCTTCAACACACATATGTTTTCTCCTTTGTCTCGGCATATAATTATAGAGTTGGTGGGAACATTCTAATAAGCTCTCTGCTCTTGTCATCTGTCTCAAATTCTTCAGTAAATATCTCGCAAACTAATTGCTGACAGTATACAGGTTTTAGTGACTGACATAGAATAAGGTTCAATGTTTACTCATTTCTCATATTTCTTCCCCTCTCTCCAAGATGAAGTCTTGAAGAGAGGAAGATTTGTAAAAGTGTATATCCACAAATGTCTATCAGTTCTGTCATAATGGCTGGCTGATAGTGTTTGTTCTTTCTCTTCATCTGCAGCCCAGTCATATAGCCATGGTGCAATTTATTTAGGGATAGACTCTTGTTTCAACAATTCTCATCTCTGAAGTCAATTATTTGTTTCATGATCTCGCCATGGAATATATATCCTCTAAATGGATAGCATGTTCATTGCTCAGTTATTTTCGCATATACCCACGTATCGACTCCAGTACATTTACTATCACTTTCCATTTTCACCTGCTAGCTACAAGTCTCATATAAGTATTACCTTTTGATAACGAGACACATATACCACACTCTTTTCAATATGCGGTTCGGATATTACTTCGTCATCTCTCTGACTTTTGGTCACTTTGTCTCTGCGGGCCCCATCTTACGACGATCAAAGAACTTCGGAATGGAAGGAAGTTCGTCCGAGCCATTTAGACTTGTTGCTTCACTGGATTCTCCTCAGATTATCTCACACAGAATAGATTCACAGAACCAAAGCTGCATGATAATAAATGACGAGAATCACTCAGCTCACCTCCTGCAACTCAGCCCCTTTCAAGACATACGACCCTATCAAGACAGTAACGCGACCATCTCTGCAGACGGAACTATACCCCCTTCCGGACAATATTTTACTCCTTTCAGATAAAGCAAAGCCCTCACCTACCATTACTCTCGCCAATAGATTGACTAAAATCGTCCCAGTCTTCTCTAGAGTGGAGGGTTAAAGCAACCAAAACGGAAGCCAGCGGGGCAAGCAAATCTCACGATGTGAAGAGCGGCGGAACTCATAGTAATCCGTTCCCATCCCCAATAGATTTCTTTCATGGGAAGATTTGTCCACTCTACCGTCGAATGTACTCTCGGTTATGGGTCTATGATGCCTTAGCACAAGCGACAAAACCACAAACTCGGCCAACAGGGAAAACCACTACAACCAAAATCACCTCGACGTTGGTGAAGCCCATGACCATGGCCTCGTCCAAACCCAAAACTACCCCTTCATACTGCACACCGGCCAGAAATGAGGTTCAAGAAAACAAAATCTTCCTCTCAAGCTGTGAAAAGGAATTTCGATAGTGTAAAAAAGGGCAGTCATGAATACCGATGTGATTGCGACTACCTGCAAGCCCTCATATAGTGCCTTATGTGCTATAATTTCAAGCAGAGAGGGCCCAGCATCAGCCGGCCCACACAGGCGTTACCAACGCAAGAAGAGTCGAGAACCGCATCATCAAAAGCACAGAACCCTTCACTATCACCAGGTAAAAGGTGACAGCCGGAACCTTCTCCTCCAGCTGGCACTGCTAGTGGAGAAGGTGGACGTGGCGGCAGTGATAGTGACGCCGGCGGAGTGGATCCTTCACGGTAGGAGTTCGAACAACGACAAACGGCACATGGTTGGCCCATGTCATCACGAAGGCCTTGTATCAACTTCTATGAATAGAGTTCCGTATTGCTTGGACGGGCCTTAGATCGAATTAAGGATGAGAGGCAGGTCCCATGTTGTTGCCTGGTTTTGGCAGTGTATGACAGGTTTGTGCGAGGTATTTATGTTTAAGTCATGGCTTGTTTAGGCCATTAGAATGATTTTCGGACACACGATATCTTTCTGATCTGGGGTATATGAATTAACTTCGATTCAAATAAAATTAAAATGGCGCAAATAAAAACAGTCAAAAAATCCAAAGATTCCGAGAACTGAGTTGTAGATACCCTTCTTCATACCGAAAGATACATAGAAATCGAAAAGGGTGATGCTCATAGTCTATGATACTCTGTATGACGTGATAAGTAGGAAGTAGTCACTATTTATGCATATCCTACATATGCTAGTTTAACTTCAATCAACCCGAAAAGCCAAAGAGAAAAAAGTTCCAAAAATAAAAATTCCGAGCTCGTTATAAAACTACGGAAGATCTCGATATCCGCTAGTGCGGACCGCCTCCGCACGCTCGATAGCCATTCTTCGACGCCGCTCAAGATCGGCAGCCCAGAGGGCTGAGCCTGCGGCTGTGGTGAGGAGTAAAAACATGGATAGCATGGGCACCAGCTGGAGAATTAAAGCAACGGTTCCGAACCTGTGGGTGTATCCCAGTTAAGATTGGAAGCGTGTAGTGCGCTATCTAGTCGGGTCATAGATATGGGGGTAAATTTTGATGCAAGGAAGTGGTCGTAAATAAAGAGAATATATGAGTAAGATATATTCAAGGACAAAACAAGGCAAAAGATCATGGTTATGCGGATGTATATGCGGGCGCACAGGTCAAATGCCATGCAAGCAGTTGTGGAAAGAATAATAAGAAATGAAAGACGAGTCTGGGGAGAGACGGAAGGTTAGATGTGAAGTACTAACCACGTGTATCTCAATCTCCTTTTGACCACAAACTTCTTCCTCTCACTCTTATTAAACCCTCTCAACTCGAAATATCTCCAGTGTTGCAGCGGCCCCGCCCGATAGCCGGTTAGGATTAGAAACATCGGCGTTCCAGCAACGGGGACAAGGTTAAGTGGCAGGAGTACAATGAATTCCACAATCTGCCGTAGGGAAAAAGGTGCATATACTGCACTCATTATCGGTTTACCTAATCTTTGCTTCGGATTGCGCGAGAGAGCAGCATCCCCGTTGCCGTTACCGTCACCATCCCCATCCCCGCCCTGACTATGGTCTACGGAGGGATATACAATTCGTGAGGTAGCGACGAGGTGCTCCTCGCCCTGACTTATAAGAACGGCATCGAAAACATCAACAAGCGTTTCATCCACGAAGAAGGCTTCAAAGAGAATCTGGACAATGACAGCACCCTCTCCTAGCACGAGGAAGAGGCCATTCACCCATGCGCCACTGCCGTGAAAGATGGCGAGAAAGGCTACTTGTGGCAGATAAGCGAGGGTGAAGAGAATGGAATAAATGAATGCAGAAAGAAGAGATATGGACAGGAGTCTCGCGCGAAACAGAGGCCACAGATAAGGGTGGAATATGAAAAATTTTATGCCCTGGTGGCACGTAGCATGTTAATTCGGGGTCTTGGTGAACACAGTATGATGACTCGGGGTTTGAGGGTTGGTTGGTCGGTACTTACTCGTAAGGGATAGAGCCAAGAGGCACGGCTCAGGCTAGAGAACAGAGTCATCCTTATAAACCCGCATATAGGTGGCCCCTTTATGCATCAGTGTAGGTGAGAATTTCCCCATGTTTGATATCGGACTGTCTGGTGTTGACTAAACCTCTCGGTATGAGATCAGGATGACAAGTTGCACAACTATCCTTCAAGTAACAGAGCACCAGAACCGGTTAGGCCGGCCAAGACCCGCCCCCACTTCGCCTACACAAAACAAAATCTCTCTCCCAGCCAGAGCTATTCTATCTCCTTTTCTTTCTCTCACCAACATAAAACTTACATCCCTTCATATTCACTCTGATTTCCTTCCACATGGACTACCAGAGGGGAAAGTGGAGGGGAGAATGATGGAGAACCGCTGGTTACTTACCCCGAATGTTCAACTCTACAACATGGAGCAATTTGGAAATATTAGCAGCGCTACAAACCACATTTTCCCGTTTCTCCTGCTTTTATGGCTGAGAACAGATGCTGTCTGTGCTTTAATTAAAATCCATGATTGTGGGCATCTCGTCTCCGTTCCTCGTATCGGTTCTTATCAGCACCGCTCAGTCAATCCCATCCGGATTCCGACACTCATTGCGCCTATGATAACGAAGGGTTTTTTTACCAATAACCCAGATTTCGTTCTCTGCTAGATACCAATACTCGTCAGGCGCTGGCTGGGATTTCTTGGTAGTGGGATTGATGAGTATAATATGGCGGGATATGCGGTGCAGCAGATTTGGACCGAAGAGCTGAGTTCGAACCTGTTGAAAGGGTTCTGTTGGAAAATATACCTAAGATCAACTTTGGGTTGTCTGCAAACATGCCGGGGCTTGCGGAACGTCTAGTATCACAGATAGGGAATTGTAGGCGTCTATGAGCTTCTTGGAATTTTGGTGAAGATCAACGTGATGTATGTCGTAATCAATTTTGGCCGCTTCAGAGAGCGTCTTTATGTTATCCCAAAGAGAGAGACACGTTTGTTGAATGTTGGCTTAAGCACCCCCTTAATTCGTGTTATATTCATCTAATTTTGGTCTCCAAGTGTAATCGAGTTGATTTCGTTGCCGTAACTGCAATGGACCTGCCCGCGCCCCTGTCAATGTACCCTGCCGGCTTCTGTGTGATGGATTCCGTAAACAGCACGTAGCGTACAGATCAAAACATAGACGGTGGTATATGTCGATGCCATATTTCACCTCATCAGGGTAGAATAAAGGCTTGTGCTATTCGTCAATGATATCAATAGGCGTTATGTTAGAGCGAAGGGGGTGAATGCAGCGTAGATTGGTTTGGCTTAACTAGCTATATATATAAGAATGCGGGGAAGTTCAAAAAAACTGCTTTCATCAATTTCAACTTGACGACGTTAGGGATAAAATACTTTCATGTGAGACTATCAATATATTATTTAACTACGGAATACCAGAGAATCGGCCTTCAACTGCAGATCATATTCAAAGGGTGTCAGTCCCAAATCACTCTCCAACAATGGACGGTAGAACCAGCGTGGAGAATCCGAATTACGAAACTTTTCGAGATTCTGTTTCTCAGACCCTGATTCACAGATCAGCCCAAAACCCTTCAAAGATTCCCCCGCGGCGGCAAAAAAAGACGTCTCCGCTACCGGCAGACTCTGGAAAGCCTTCGTTGCTGGAGCTTGAAGCCAATGATCCGGAAGATCTAGCAGAATTCATTGACGTATGCCTCCATATTACAAAATTTTATTTATACAAGAACAATCTACTGAGAGTCCAATCAGTATATTGCTGGAGAGACCTTCAACTCCTTGCCAGAGGAGGTGCAATCTCTCTCTTATGCCACCATTCAAGGGAATAGTGGCCTTTCGGGAAAATACGCTGAGCCACTACCCCTCCCAGCACTGGACAGCCTAACCGCAGCAGTACCGTTATCAGTCTCTGAATCACTGGCAGTATACGGCCTCATACCAGACGCCTCCGAATTCCCGTCATTCCTGAATCCAATACTCACTGGATATATCGCTGCCGCGGTGGCTGGTCCTCCTAAATGGTCTGCTACGCGGGCCAGCGCCTGTGAAATATGTGACCGAGAATGGGTCCCCTTAACTTATCACCACTTGATACCTCGAGAAGTGCATGACAAGGCGCTCAAAAGAAAGTGGCACGACGAATGGATGTTGAATAGCGTTGCATGGCTATGTAGAGCGTGTCATTCCTTCGTTCATCGCATGGCTTCTAACGAGGAATTGGCGAAGGACTGGTATACGGTAGAGAGGATTTTGCAACGGGAGGATGTGCAGCACTGGGCCCAATGGGTCGCTAGGATCCGATGGAAAGCAAAATGAACGTTGTGGCTTCTTGCATATGGAGTTTGCCCTCGAGCTTCATTTTCCTCTGCCTTTCCTCGACACAAGGTTCAACAACAGTTTCGTACGCTTGCCTCTTAAACATAAAATCGGCTGGGTTTTTCTACTTTTTTGCATTCTCTATACCACCCTTTTTCTCCCCTCTTGGGATATCGCATTTTATTTTGCAGAAACAGTCGAAATTACCAATGACTAGTTTTAAAAGGCGAATTGGTCTCTGCTTATTCATTGAATGGATTACTTTGCGATGTGTTGTTCCCAAAATCGTTGCCACGATTTCTCCCTTGAATTCATTCACAACACACTTTTCGACACCCACCAAGCGCAAGACAATGGCAGTTGAACTTTTGCCAGTGGGCGATTGGGCTGATTGTTTATTTCATAAAGGGCTAAAAATTTGACTATTGCCATTCATCCTGTTTCATATTTTACATACAAGCCATTGTTATCTCAGTGTATCAGTGCCCCCGATCGAATAACACTCCTCAATCATTTTATATTTCACTCCTTCACTGGGAGTTTTTCGAGAAATGCAGCCACTTCTTCTAATCCCATAGGCCACTGCTGAAGGGGCATATATATCTCCCTTTCTTGTGTCCTTTCCTATATATATATTTTCCCTTGTTTCCAATCTTTCATCTCCTTTGTTCCTAGATTTCCAACACTGAATCTACCGTCTCCTTTATTACCCATTTCTTCCTTCTAATCCAAAAATAGTTGCATCTCGAGATTTATCTTCCTGTTGCCGGTTGACAGACTCTTCTTCCCTATATCTACTTGCTCTCCGTGAGTACCTGGTGTACACACAGAGGAAAGTATCTCTTCAACTATACAAACCCCATTTAGATTTTGTGGCTTCGTTGTTGCACATACTTCCATTGCGTGGAATCTCTGAAGATGGCTCAAGAATGCGTAAGATTATACATCTAATCTTCGCCGGTCATCTATTCAAAGATCATTATGTTCAGGAAGCTGACTTGGGGCCTTTCTTTCGTGGAGTTAGAATCTCCTCTTCGTTAAGCTCTACGTTGCACATGCCAATCGAACGATAACTGACCGTATCAGAGACGACAAACTTGATGAGATATCCAGAGCCAAGATTGAAATGGAGGTCCTGGCGGAGGTTGAGAAAGGGAACTTTCCTTTTGAAACTCGAATGGGCTGGATGTGCATGGTATGTTGTCTTGGAATAATAAACTTCATTATATCCTATTAATTTCTGCCAAAATCCTCTTTGTTTGTGCTGATGTCTGGAAGGTCGCTCTAACGAACACGTTCGACGTCTTTTGGCTGGGACAGCAGGACTTGCATCACCTGTCTATAGACGCTATCAAACGTCTCGACGTAATTGTATCTCTTGATGATGATCTTATCTCACCTCCACCACCATCCACTTCCCCTGAACCACTCTCACCATCTTCCTCTTCACCATCTTCTTCTACGACAGCTTCCGGAAGCCGGGAGCCCGGAGCCATGAAAGAAACATCGGACTCAGAGTCGTCTCCAGAAGTTGTAGTTCCATCTATCGAAACTGTAATTCCTGAGGTCCTTCCAAGCCCTCCAAAGCGTCGATTAACTCGTCAAGCCCCTCCAGCAAAAAAGGCTCCCGCAGGTGTTCGCAAGCGTCGTACTCCCGGAAAGGAAAAGGAAAAGGCAGCTTCCTCCACCGAGCCAGAGAGACCGACTGCTGGAGGCAAAACTGTTTCCTTTGCCCCGGATCCCATATCTGATGAAGAGGTGGCATCTTCAGTTAACTCACTGTTTGGGAACGTTGAAACACCTCCTGAAGTTCAAACCCCAAAGAAGCGCAGAACTCCACATGTCCGCGGTAGAGGTGCCAAGAAATCGACCGTGAGTTTTGAACCCTGATTTGAGAGTAACGGTTGTTATCTATCAATAATATTAACTATTGTATAGACAACACGTCAAACTCGAGCTTCTTCCAGAGCATCCGCTAGTGGTAAAGCTCCAGCTGCCCTAGCTCCAGGAGTAGGGAAGGGAAAATGGAAAGGGAAAGGACTCCTAGGCTAGAATTCAAGACAGAACAGCCGAATATATGAAGTTGCCTATGGAAATCAAGTTGCTAAGAATAGACATGTGGATACAATGGCGAATGGAGGCCTCAAGGAATAATTGCTGTTACGATAGCTGGATTGACAGTTGTTATGGAGTTGACTAGATTGTGGGAGACGCTGTTTGTTTCCATCTTATTTATTCCCTTAATCTCCTCTTCATCCCTTCCTGCTTTTCTTTGTATTTTCAAGTGTTGAGAGAATGATTGTTTATGTTTGTGGCAGCAAAGGACTCTTTCAAATATCCTTTTGAGATGCCTATGTGCGAGCAACCTACATTGTTGGTTCTCTGCTTCCATCTTACACAACCCATCTCCGAATAACCCTTCTATTTATCCCTCCCTTAGATTTTTAATTCAAAACTACACGCAAAATTTTTACAATTCTCAAGCTAATAATAGACCCATCATCCCTCTAGTTCGAAAACACCCTTGTATTTACTTGCTTAACCCTCCATTCCTCTGTCTGCTTAACTTGTACTTGTTTTCCAACGGTGGCATCTATGCCAAACTGTTTGGCGAAAATCCAACAACTCGCATAGACATGAAATATGAAACCATTTTCTTTCCCTGTTGCATGTTAAAATGAAATCCCTTAATGTCTATCCAGTAGATCCCATCCTATCTAACATATTTACTAACATATATATCAACCTCGCCACTCAGAAGAAGTAATTTTCCCTTTTTATATCACAAAATCATACATGCAATGCAATGAAAATATAAGTATGTATAACGAATCAGAAAGGTTGGGTACAGTGAAGAAGGTATGAGGAGAGATGGGAGGGCGAAAATTGGGGGTTAGGTAGTTGGACAAAAGTGATGTAGTACTTCAGAGGATTGAGCCGCGCGCGAATAAATATAATGTTACTGACTCCTGAGAAACAAAACGAAAGAAAATTCATTGGGTTCAGGTAAGACGCATTAAAACGGAAGGAGAAATGTGTTTGAATATGAAGAAGTGATGTTAAAAGAAACGAATGGCCGGTTGAGATGGCACGGGGAAGCATGAAGAAAGGGTCATTTTTATTTCATAACGTCCTCTTTTCGGACTTTTCTTCATAGCATTGGACGTGGTCACCGACTCTAATGTCGTTCCAGTCTTCGAAGGCGATGCCGCATTCGGTGCCCTTGTGCATCTCTGTGACGTCTTTCTTGACGTTCTTGAGGGACGAAATGTTACCTAATACGAAGCAACATGGCAATTTAGTTTATGTGCATTGATGGTTACGGGAGAGAGCGTGGTGAAAGATAAAACTAACCATCGTAAATGACTTCCTTGTCACGAAGCACTCTGACTTTATGACGACGGCTAATAAGGCCGTTCCGGACCTTACAGCCAGCAATAGCGATTTTCGAGCGGCCTTTGCCTGTTATTCCAAAGATCTGACCGACCTCTGCCTCTCCAGTGACAAGTTGGGTAATGGCGGGTGGAAGATATTCACTAAGTTCCGACTTGACATCATCGATTAACTCATAGATGATATTATGATTCAAGATCCTGACGCCTTCAGCCTCTGCCATTCGAGCCATTGCTGGTTCCACTGGCAGGTTGAAGGTGATGATGTTACCTTGTGCCACAGCAGCGTGTTGGATGTCAAATTCTCCAATTGGGCCTACACCAGACCGCAGGATCCGCGCGTATACTTCATTGTTGCCAATGGAAGAGACTGAGTTGACCAGCGCTTCCACAGAGCCTGATACATCAGCTTTGATGAGGAAAGGTATGCCTTTCGGACCGGAATTAGCATTAGCAGAGCTGACTCTTTTATCCTTCTCGCTTTGCAACTCCTGTCTCCGTCTTTCAAGGTCTGCCTTTTTAGCTTTGTTGATAGCGCCAATGTCCTCGCTCAGTTTCTTGGTCTCCACCTTGCTCAACCTGTACTCAATAACAGATTTGGCCTGCTGCTCACTTTCCGCCTCGAGAACCTCATTTCCAGCTTGAGGTTGTTCTTTCCAACCATCAACCTCAACCGGAGTACCCGGAAGAGCCTCGTTGATTAAAACGCCGGCTTCATTTTTCAATGTTCTTACTTTGGCCCAGGTAGTACCAGCAACGACGATGTCACCTGGCCTTAGGGTCCCACGTTTCACGAGCACAGTAGCAACCCGGCCGTGCTTTTTGGTTGTTGCTTCGATGACCCATCCTTCAGCTTTGCCATCTACCTCAGCTCTGTGGTCAAGCATTTCCGACAATGTCACCGTAGCCTCCTCAAGATCAAGCATGCCTTCGCCAGTTTTGCCACTGACACAGATGGCTTGAACATCACCACCAATATCTTCAACATGGACGTTATGGCGGGCGAGATCTTGTTTGACTCTTTCCACACTAATGCTTGGCTTGTCAATTTTACTTATGGCGACAATGATGGGAACATTAGCCTCTTTCGCATGCTTGATTGCCTCAATGGTTTGGGGCTTAACACTGTCATCAGCGGCTACGACAAGAATGACAATGTCTGTAACGTTGGCCCCTCGTCGACGCATATCAAGGAAAGCTGCGTGCCCAGGTGTGTCGAGAAATGTGATAACTTTCCCAGACGGCATTGTTACAGAGAAAGCACCAATATGCTGCGTAATCCCTCCATGTTCAGTCGATACAATTGACGACTTGCGGAGCCAGTCCAAAAGGGTAGTCTTCCCATGGTCAACGTGGCCCATAATGGTGACTACAGGGGGTCGCGGTGGTAGATTTGCAGTATCCTGTGGCGGTTGTGCGGCCACCAGATCATTTCCATCGTCCTCGATTATGGGATTGAAATTGAACTCTGACGCAATTAGCCCCGCTGTTTCAGCATCTAGAATATGATTGTATGTTGCTTCTTCAAACCCAAAATCAGCCAGGCGTACCAAGAAATCTGCTGGTCGGATACCCAACGCATCTGCAAGGTTTCCAACTGTAATAAATTCGGGTAAGTATATTGGTGGATTGGCTTCATTTGCCCGTTTTGCTTCCTTTTCCTGTTGTTTTCTCTGTTCCTTGAGTCGACGGCGCTGAAGACGTTCCATCTCGCGATCATAGTCCAGGTCGTTCGAAGCACGTACGGCTTCTCCACCATCGTCACCTTTTTCCTCCCTCCCTTTCCCTTTCTTTTTGGTGTTCTTTTGCTTTGACTCCACGATCAGCTCCGCTGCCGCCTGTGGATCAACTTCCAAAGCAAGCAAGTCATCTACCTCCTCCCCCTTCATTGGATTTTGCTTCTCGAAAGTCGAAGACGGAGTCGGAGCCAATTTAGAAAGCTCAGCCTCAATAAACTCTTCCTTCTGTTGTTGTTCTTCAGACCACCTTCCCTTTCGGAACCCCGAAAACACATCAGATGAACGCTCCGGTCTCGTAGGTGATGTGTCGACGTCCTGAGAAATTGTTGTACTAACTCTGCGTATTATCAAAGGTCCGGATGCTTCACGGCTAACCACGTTTGAGGCATCTGTGGGTGATGTAGTTCTGGGACAATCAGGTTGACTATGTTGAATTGGGAGTCTTGATGGTACACCGCACCGAGTGCAGACCCTACTGGGTGAAGGGTTGAGGTGCTTGCAGTTGAGGCAATTCCAGCTAATTCTCTTATAATCAGACACATCAGTAGAGGGTGTGGGGTTGGTGTAAGCGGTGTCAGTTTGAGCATTCTGAACGAATCTTGTGGGCTGTACTACCATTTTCTGCCTCATCATATCTCGTTGTCTGAGTTCCTCTTCGGTAAGCCCCGCATTTTTAGCAAAAGTAAATGCGGATGAGTCAGTCACAAAATCACCACGACGGATCAATGGGGATTTCTGTTTAGTCCGATCCGGTGCGGGTGGTTTCTGAGCTTCCATTTTCCGTCTCAACACATCCCGCTGTTTGGTTTCTTCAGTAGTAAGAGTGCTTTCTTGAGAAGATATTGGTGCGTTAAACCCTCCGCCAAAACCTCCACCGAATAGACCGATGCCAAACCCTCCTCCAGCAAATCCTCCGCCAACACCTTTACCATTACCGAAAACGGGCTTCGTTGTTGAAACCGGTTGGGTGGGTGGGTCGTCTTCATACTGCTCGACAGCTGCCGCCGCACCAACGGGAGGTTTAGATAAAGGAGAAGTCGAATTGAATTGTCTCCGTGGTTCCCAGTGAACGTTGCTCATGCAGAGACCGGGCATTGGCCGCTGCCAGACGGAACTTATATGGCAGGTGTCCAGACATCGCGAAACCTTTTAAAACACGCACAATAAACAAATTGCACTCGACCAATGCACCAATGAATTAACCATCACCACATACCTTCAAAACAAATCTTCTTCCCATACTGAAACAGCAAGCGCGTGGACAATAATCCTGTTATCCCATCCCATCCTAGTCCTCGCTGCGAGTTTTTTGGGGAACTCGGGGAAATTTTTGAAGGAACTGCTGGATTACGTCAGGATTATCGGACCCAGAGTAAACCCGATGTTGCAGGATAATAGAAAGAGTCGAACGAACAAACTGCTGGAAGGTTTTGGCCCACCTCCACGTGACCTGGCCTCTCCCACGCCAGCCCCCTCTCACAATACATTGTAAATTGTTTATCAATCACTTACCCCTTAACATCAGCAAAACTATTCTCTTCTTCTCAAAAGAAACTCTTTTTTTATCACTTAGTTAAGCTCATTTCTATGTGTTTCTACTTCAAAATGAAATTTCTTAAAAAAATATATAAGTGATATTATATTTAAAAAAACTAGAAAAATTAAAAATTAAAAAATTAAATTTGATAAATTTATAATAATACTAATATCCCCTCTTTTGTTGCACAATTAGCGCGATTTCATTAGTGTATATTATACGTGATATTATTGGCTAAATGGTGTAATATTGCGTACTCTTTGGTATTGGTGTATTATAATAAGCTAAGCCTAATTAGGTTATATAGATTCTTCAGCTCTGCCAACGCCAAGGAATTCCTCCCAGCATCTAGTTTTCAAGCAAAGAGCCACATTCTTACATGCTGAGCATCCAGATCTTGATCTAGGAGCTTGTATACTCTCCTGCTGACCTAGCTTTCGTATATATCGACACCAGACACAAATTGTAGGCTTTGGTAGAGAAATTCGTTGATGAATAAGCTCTGGATTTGATCGCTCATGGGGTAGATCATCATGGATCTTCAAATTGAATTCAAAGAGTTGCTGATAGAGCTTCTCACAGAAGCTTATATGAGTAGGAAGCCTAGAGACTCCCTGCTGCTTCATATATATATACTGAAGCCTCCACGCGTTGACAACAGCAGCATCCAGAATCCAATAGAAAATAGGCAACCAGGTCCGATAGCTCACTCTATGAGAGCTATAGGAAGCTCTATACTGATTTGATAGGTCAACTCCATTCATATTATGATTATAGTCATCAATAATCTTTGGAATCTGAAGGTTCTTCCTAGGTTGATTCTCAAAGACTGGGCGGACTATATGAGCATTGGTAGAGAGTTCTCCAGGCCGTCTTCAAAATCATTCAATGAAGGTGTCCAAAGAATGAATAGTAGTAAGAGCTAATACCATATTATTGTCTTGCCAGGCTAGACAGAGGACCTTATTCACTTCCATAGCATGTAGAGTATTCCATGGAATAGTCTTTGATTTTGAATGCTCTCAGAGCTCTGCTAGAATAGGGGGAACCTGATTAGGGCGGGTAGTCCCACAAGCTCCATAGCCATGTTCTCGAAGTAGGTGGAATAATTGAACAGAGGTAAAGTAGTTGTCTAGGTAAATTGAGTATGGAGTGACTTGTTGATTAGCTGACTCTTCAGCAGAAGGCCTAGTAGGAGCTTCACTAGTAGGGAGGGCTTTGATGATAGAAGCTTCAATGATAGGAGTCTCAGTAGAAGGTCTAGTATTTGATTCCTCAGTAGAGGGTCTAGTATCCAATTCCTCAGTAGGTCTAATAATAGGGATCTTAGGAAGCTGCTGAATCATATTCATGACCATGGATCCAGTTCTGGTAATTCCTGGAAATTGAAACATAGGCATTATGCCCTGCCGGCGGCTAGACCAGGAAAATGTCCAAAGATATCCATGTTCTGCTAGTCCAAAGACCTTGTATCCCTGAGGAATTGGCTTAGCAGGCATCTTATATGTGTGCTGACTTCAACCAAAGCATCTAATCATGATTTCATCAATGGAAATCTCTGAGCCAGGGATGTAATATTTCCGGCAGGCATTATGGAAGTTAGAAGCCAAAGGCTCTATCTTATACCACCAATCTTTATTCTTGGAATCTGGCTGGCGAGCTTCTCGAGGGTTGGATATATGGAAATAGCGCTTGATTTGCTCAAAACATTTCAAGGTCATATAGGATTGAACTGAATGAATAGGACCTTCTCTCAGATTATTCCTCCAATAATGATCAGTCCAGATGGATTTATGAATCCCCATATAGATAAGAGCTCCTAAAAGACCTTTATTTCCTCTGAAGTGGTCTTTTTCCATGGATGTTGCTGAATAGAGGTCTTCAATTCCTTAGATGTTTCCATAAATATAGAGGGTTCTGCAGAAGCTTCCATAGGGATTTCCTCTTCCTTATCCTTCTCCTTATCCTTCTCAAAGCTCTCTGGAGCTTCATTATCAGTATCTCCATCATCTCCCTTCAATTTTGCATAGAGATTGGTTGAATTGACAATATTATGAATGGAATCTTCAGAGAAGAATAAGGTGAATAAGGCATAGGGGCTTTGAACATCAATATCTGGTGGAATATGAAGATTTGACAGCCGTGAACTAGGTTCTAGAGGAAGAAATTTGACTGATTCTAAGGGTGGTATCTCTGCAATGACTTCCTCAATTGCTCATTTTTGCTTTGTAGAGGTTCTACCTGGCTTTTTCATAGATTCTAGAGAATATATTAGTTATTTGATGCATAGATTAAGATCAGGATTCTAGAAAATCACCTGAATTCCCTGTAGGTTCCATATTTGCAGGTGGGTAGGGCTCCATGGTAGGCATGTAGGTAGGTCTGAATTCTCAACGGGTTTGAATTCTCAACGCGCTTTCTGCTTACACGAAAATCGCGAAAGTGTGGATCTGTAGTGACCAATAGCAGCCCATATAAATAGTGCGTGAACCTATTGGTTGAGACATGCTGACAAATGCCTTTATTTTACGCCTAGTGATACCACGCTAATTGTGCAACAAAAGACAGACGAGGGGATAAAGTTTATTCAAGAAAATAATTAAAAAATTCTTATATCTTTTAACTCTCAAACTATAAGTGATTAAAAACTATTTAATTACTACTTAAAAAGTAACTAAAAAGTGTTAAATTAAGAACTATCTTATATCTATAAAAGTAATTAGAAAAAGTTGATAAATAATTGATAAGTAGTTAATAAATAGTTAATAAATATTAAATAAATAGTTGAAATAATTATTTTAAAATAAACAATCTCAAATAGTATATACTATAATATATAGTAAAATGTTAAAAAATTTAAAAAATTTAAAAAATAATTATTAAATAATTATTAAGAAACTAATTATATGATATTTCATCTCTATTAATATTTATAATATTTCACTTCTATTCTTCTGCTCCTCTTTATATTAATATTCACTCTCTATTTGCTTCTCTCTAATTCACTCAGAGATCTCAATCTTTTTTATATTTTCTATTCTATGCAATCATTTCTATCATATAGAGTGATTATAATGTGTATATATAGCAGAACATCTTCTTATCTTATTAGAAGAGAATCAAACATGATTTATCTTACCTATTTAATTACTTATATACATCAAATTGATAGCATGTTCATATCTCTCTAAAAAATTCAAGATTCACTGAATCAATCAAGGTTCAAGATTCACTAAATCAGTCACTTTAAATCATAATCACTAGTCACACTGATTTGTAATTCTAGTTCAATCACTTTAAAAAAAGCATTAGCTATGATATCATCTTCTGAGTCAGATTTTAATCACTTTCAAATAACTGCCTTAACCATCTCATAAAATATCAAAGATAAATGCTTTTATCATTTGAATACTCTCATCATTTCAATAGCTTCTGAATTCTCAACAAGATCAGAAAGCACTAGGTTAGCTAGCATGAAGCAAGACACTGATAAGAACATTCACCACAGCAGTTCTCATCAATGCACATAAGCATTCACAGAAAAGTACACAATAGCAATTGCAGAAGTGTGAAGAAACAAGAACAATCAATATATAGAATTACAATCATTAATTATTTTCTATAATTATCTCAAGATGAAGAGGATGCTATTCACTGTCTCTATAAGATAATACAATGAGATGAGTGCAATAATGCAAAAAATCCTAGTAGCAGAATGAATAATCATCTTCCATCAATGAATTCAAATATTCAGAATGAAAGTCATCAAGCATATTAGAAATCAGAGATCTATCACTTCTGTCTTTGCAGATTTCAGTCACTTAGTTGCAGAAGATGATTACTGTGATGAGAAAGTGATACTAAACATCATAAAAAAGCTCAAAAAGCTTAATATATAATTGAGAGAGCAAGAGAACAGACTAACAGATCTCAACATACAGTTAAAAAAGTGAGAGAACTGAATGATAAATCTGAAATCCTAGCTTTGTATCTATGAATCTCTTTTTAATGAGTGAGAGAAGGAACTAATCACTCATGAGGTTCACTCAAAGTGCATCAGTGCCACTCACTTGTTCATTGCAAGGCTGGGTCTGAGAAGAGTTAATCAAGAAGTGTTAAGAGCAATAAACTATCTGTAAGAGTTGATTTTGTGCATCAGAATTAATCTAAAGCATGATAGAACTATCAGCACAGAGTATCACACATATACAACATGAAAGATAATAGAATAAGATAGAATAATCAACTCACTGCTGAGAAATATAACTGATTCATATTCTTAATAACAAGCATCTGAGACAGAAACACTATCTTTTTATATAGTTGAGAGCAGTCAATAAGGCTCTGAGTAGCAGATCTCATGCTTTACAACTCAGATATGATAGATATGACTACTTTTGCATCAAGATTAAAGTTTATAACAATTTTGAAAAGAGAGACAGTGATTCTCAGAGTAATTTCTCTATGTCTCAAGAAGAAAATTCTAAAGTGACATAATGAGCTATCATTTGAATGTTAAAATAAGATGATAGTGTTGCTTGCAGTAACAATCAATGAGCTATAGAGCAAGTTTCAGCTTTCAGAAGAGAAGATTTGAAACTGAGCTCAGAAATTATAATTTTTATTTAACAAGATAAGTGAGCTACTGCTCACTGTTTATATTATCTGCAAGATCACTTTTCTATAAGTGACAGTAATTTTTGATCAAATCATGATCAAGCATCTGTTGTGAGAAAAATTAAAGAGTGATTTAGCAATAATTATCTTTCTCATATCAACAGAATGTATAAATCATTTTTACAGATGTATATGTGATAATAAGCTGACTGCTAGATGCATCTGAGAAAATTGATGATAGCAACTTCTCAAGTATAAAAGAGTAGAATATCAGACTAAGAATAGATCTTTTATATTCTATCAGTATGATCAGCAGACTGAGCTGATTATTTGATTATGATAGTAGTGTTAATCAGAAGCAGAAGCTGGTAGAATTAATCAGCAAATCAATTGACAAGTTGAGTCAATTGCTCAATCATGAGAGCAGCATCAATTAGAAGCAGAAGCTGACAAAATTAACTGATAAATCAATTAATAAACTGAGTCAATCATTTGACTATGACAGCTATACCAGCTGAAAACAAAAATCAGCAGAACTAATTCAGTGACTCTGTTCAAGTCTGCACTCATCAAGTCTGCATCTGCCTCAGTGACAAAGTGCTTTATCTGCAGAGACCTGTACTATGTTAACAGATGCCTCAAGAAGACTGGCAATTGTGTCATAAATTAAGTGAAATTCAACAATACAGACTTATTATCAGATCTGAAAAATGACTTTTTAAAGTTCAATGATAAGATAAAAAATAAAATAAGAAGATGAGCATCAAGAAGCTCATCTCATCAGCAGAAGCTGCAGCAGCTTTTCTCTCAGAACATCTCATTTTTAATACAGAGACATATATATTAGTCAATAGCATTTCAAAAAATGATCAGAAGATTATTAATAATCTACATTATCTGTCTTATATATTTTTATCTATTCAGATGATTATTCAGCAGAGAGAGTTGTTCATATATATGAACATTGATGCTGAAATCTCTCTTATTGATGTAAAGATAATAAAGTTATTTTTCTTATAGCATCTGTCTATCTCTATGTTAGATAATCACAGTATCAAAATCAGAGATGTTGACACAGAGTCAGACATCTTCAATATATATATTAATTTAGATATTGTTATATGAAATCAAAAAAGTTTTCTCTTTTTCATCAAAAATAAACTTCACTTAGTAAAGCATCTAAATTGTAATATCATATTAGTTAATGATATTCTAGCACCTACTAGTGTGAAAATCATCATATGAGATTGAGTAGTGATATTTTTCAATCTATATCTCATGTGAGTAAGAGTCATCTGAAGGATTGTTTGAGTGAAAGAATAAGAACATTCATCAGAGAGAGTAGAGAAGATCAGTTAGATCAGACAGCAATTCACAATTCATATCACTTAATCAATCATAGTTAATCTAAATGAAGGAATTTTACTTTCTATGTCTTATGTCAGACTGTCTGCAGACATAGTTTGAATAATAGAGCTGAAATTGAAAACTGATAAAAGATTAGTCATATTCACTAAGTTGCTATAAGTCATAATCAATTCAGAAGTAATAATACTTCTATTCATTAATTTAAAAATCACATTCATTATCATGCAATCTCATCAAGTAGTGAGATATGCCTTCTCAATAGAAGAAAAAAACCTCACTTACTGGTCTGAAATCATTTACCTAGCTGCAACAGATAATGAAGATGAAAACTCATTAATAGTCTCTGAGACAGCAGTAGAGAAGTTTTTAGATGCATATATATTTTCTCATTTGAATCTGATGAAACAATCTGCAGTTCAATTGACAATCAATTATCACTACTATCTGTTTCAGTCTGTGTTAAGATGATTCACAAACAGCATGAAGATACTGTTATGCTTCATAAATAAAGTCAATTTTTCAGAACTCAAGCAATATATCTATTTATTATTAAGATAAAATTGAGAGATAATAAATTGAATTCTGAATTCACTTCTGAACAATGATAGAATTAAATGAGTTTCTTTTGAGAATAAGAATTCTATTACATCATCAGCATTTATTATGTGAAACAAAGATAAGTTGAGAATAATTATTAATCTGAAAAAAATCAACATAAGACTGATTTTAAACATGTACTCACTGTCAACTCAGAGAAATATTCTGCAGTTACTGAGTGATTCTACTCTCTTCTTCTCAATAAATATATAGCAAGGCTTTTTCCAGCAGTTAATTGAGAAAAGTGACTGATTTAAGATAATCTTTGTCACTTCTCATCATGAATTAGAGTGATTCACAGTCATTATTATGAAATTGATGATCTCATTCAAATTCTTTCAACAACAGATGAAGGAAATTCTGATATAATATCTCTGATAATTTATGCTTGTGTATGTAAATGATATAATCATATACTCACAAGAGCTGAATGAGCATCTCAAATATCTGAGCAGTGTGTTTACTATATTAAAGAAGTCAGAGATAATGATGTTGCTAAGAAAATACCACTTCATCTATTCATCAGTAGCTCTGCTGAGGCATCATGTCAGACAGCTGAGCATATCCATGCAGAAGAAAAAAAATAGAAATGATTAAGAATCTTATATTCTTCAACTCTCTGAATAAACTAGAGAGTGTTGTTGATCTCTTTAATTACTATCATGATTTTGCTGATTTCTTTACTGATAAGATAGAAGTGTTGAAGATTTTCAAGACTCATCTTCTAAGAAACAGTCCTCATAGTGAAAGTCAAAGAATTTTATATATCACAAAAACAAAGATGATTGAGTTTGAGGATTCAATTGAGTATAAAAAATTGATGATAAACATGCAGCTAGTATTTAAAATAGTCAAATAAACATTAATAAATATCTTAATATAAGTCTATTCTGACTTTAAATGACTCTTCATTCTATATATAGATTTCAGCAAGCAAAAAGACATTGAAGTCACTCTACATCAAATGAATATAAATAATATTGAAAAACTTATTTTATTTCTTTCTCATCAATTAAATATAGTGGAAAAATAATACTTGATGATAGAATTGAAATGTCTTGAGTTTATTTGAGCATTACAGAAGCTGTCTCAATACTTAGATGATGATTTTACTGTGATTACTGATCATGTTACACTGGTATCCACTCTACAGTTGCTGGCAATGAGTCACTAAAGCAACTGACTAGCAAATTGAGCATTGATTCTAAGCTTATACTTGTCACAGATGACAATCTGCTACTGTAAGAACATCTCACATGTCAATATTGATACTCTATCTCAGCTGTGTAACTTGACTGATGATTTAGAGAATATTACTCTAAATAAATAAGAGAAGATCTGCCAGATCATTGTCAATCAGATAGAAAAATATTTAGATATGAAGCTGGCAGATGCATTTCTGATAAATATGTGTATGATATCTACTAGTCAGATAATGCTTGCTGATGAGATTAAGAAGTAATTGTGCAGAGAGCTTTTTCAGAATTCAATATTAAAGAAAATTTTCTGCAAAATAAGTCTGAAGAATTAATATCATGTATTTACAGTTCAAGATGAGCTTTTATATTTTGACAGTGCTCATCTCTGCATTCTTAAATCATTTGCATAGAACATCATTTAAATTTGTCATGACACAGTAGATCACTCAAATCTGCATAAAACAGAGAAGATTATCTGTCAGTTGCTTTTTCTACCACATGTCTGAAGAAGAATTCTAGATCACATATTACAGTGTCTCAACTGTCAAGTAATCAAATCACTAAATCACATTCATTGAGAGAAGATGCATTCAATTCCATCACTTAAAAAATCATTTAAGATGCTTTTTATTGACTTTATCACTAAATTATCTGTCAGTAATAGCTATAACACTATTCTGACTACAATCAATAAGTTCTTTAAGATGATTATTTTGATTGCCAGGAGGAAGAAGTGAGATGCATTTCAATGAGCAGAAAGCTTCTATAGCAAGATGATATATCATTAACAGCTGTTATTGACAATTATATCTGATCAAGATCTGAAGTTCATCTCTCATTTCTGAAAAAGTCTGCTCAGATTGATAAGTATTAAGAGCTGAATGATAATCATCTATAATTCACAGTCAAATAGTCAGAGTGAGTGCAGCAATCTAACTATCAAGATCATGCTGCAAACACTTCTAGTAAATAGATATGCAATGAGTTGAAATACTCTGCTTCTGCAGATAGAATGAATTCTTAACTCAGTTACAGTTTATTCTACCTCAGTCTCATCATTTCAGCTTATGACAAAGATCAAATCACAGTGAATGTCAATTGCTGATAAGAAGAAAGATGATACAGTAACAGAGTTCATAGCAAAGTATGAGACTCTGTGAAAAGAAGTTCTCAAGCAATACACACTTGCTCAGATAAGAATGACAAAAGTTTTTAATCACACTCACCAGCTGTCTAACCTTTATGTAGAGAACTAAGTATTTCTTAACCTTGCTCAGAAAGCTCAGAAAGATTATATCATGAAGAAATCATTAAAATTATCATCTTTATATATAAATTCATTTCATGTTCTTGAGAAAAGTGCTTAATATTGCTCTCTGACTGAAGCTAGTTAGCCTTTTCTGAACAATCTGAAGCAGCATTTTTTCTGTTGCTGATGTTAGCAATAAGACATTCTCCCAGTCAAGCATTTTCTAGGCTTTCTAAGTTTAGTATTCTCTCGGTTTACCATTCCCTTTTGCACAGTAACAGAAGTTGAGCATGCAACTCTACACCACCTACAAGCCATCAGTGGTTTCAGACCAGTGACATTGAGAGAGCCACAATTTTGAATCATAAAACTGTGGCCTGCACCCTGAAATCATGGTCTGGCGTTGCAAGCACCGCAACAAAACAACTGATCACTCAAAATAACCTTTTGACAGATGTGTCATTTTGAAACGCTCCTTTGGCTCAAGGGCTACCTTTTTTCTGGACCCTCACCTGTAGCTATAAAATGAAAATTCTTCTCATAGGAAATACAGTATGTGAGAACAGTCAGGTCTCAGAGCCTTTATTTTCTATTGTGTTCCAGTGACATAAGATGCAGCCATCATCAAGCTTGAAGGGGGTCAAAAAGTCATGGAGTGAGCGCAATAGCCTCATCCAGATGCATTATTGATGGAAAGGGACTTTACAATTAAATTTAGCAAAGATGATGGTTTAAACTGTCATTTTCCACCACCGGATAAAGATATCATGAGTGTCATTTACAGCCACAGAAAGACACCTCACTGACAAAACACAGGAGAAGCTGTACCCTCCGCCGTCTCAAACGACGTGTGAGAGTTACCCCAAACCTTGGAAATCCAAAAGGAAAGGGCAGGGCAAACAGAAAAGAAAACCGGAGGAGAGAAGTGAATAGCCCTTGGTATGTTAACAGCTCTGGGAATTGGCGGCTCGCAGTTCTGTATATTGTGAAGAAACTGCCTCTGGGAAATCTATCCATACTCAATCAATTTGTATAGCTCTTGTAGAGTGCCCACCGATGATTCCGTTTCAGCTGATGTACAAACCTCTCAGTCCAGTCCCTTCCTTTGCAGAATTCGACGCGGGAATTCCAGCAAATGGAAGATCTGCCATGTTCCACAGAACCGATCTGCAACCATGCAGATGCTCCCTTAACGATGTGTCCTTCAACGGGTGATGGGATAGGGATGACATGCACCGCAATGGTTTGGTACCAGTAGTACAACTGGGGGTTCGCGGCTGCAGCATTCGATGTATGTCTTTGGTCACATATTCAAGGCTATCGGACGATGATTGTGGTTCGGGATTTGATTTAATGTTCTCTCTCTGGCGCAGGGCCCACCTAGTTTGATTTCTGTCGTACCATGCGTCTTTTTGTTCCTCTTCAGAAAGTTTAATAAGTTAGTTAGATCAAAAGTAAAACAATCCAACTCAGTACATGAGTATCCAAGGACTACTCAGCCCATGATGACCGTCACTGTCATTTCGATGCAAAATGGGGACAGATTTTCTACTCACCGAGGGGTGGTGTTGACTAATCCATATCAAGGTGCTTATGTGCGCTGGTACAGTTACCCAAAAATTGGTTTGTTGACATAGGTTGGTTTGACCTGTGCCGAATAACCTGTACATATTTTAAACATAGAGTACCGGTTGCAGGTCCTTCAATGATCTATGACTTTTGACTGAAATACCCTGTAGGTACAAACCTTAGCAAGTTCTGTGGCTGGCAAACCAGTACACTTTCCAACCTATGCCGGTTGTTACATATGCTGGTTTATCTCCCTCCAGGTAAACAATTCAATGTCGGGCTATTCGGACGTAAATCCAGTCGCCCGTGGATGGTACCTTTGAAACGAGTGGCTGCCGGCTGCAGTTTATATATTTTCCTTTGCTTCAGGGACCTACACGGCACACAGCCTTCGCTGGAGTTCCTCAAGTTTTTTTGGCTGTGTACTGTACACGCCCTCCTCTCTCTGTGCTCTGTGATCTTGTCTCTACCATCTTGTAGTCTCCCGCTCTTCACATCTACCCCACAAAATCCTTTGTGGACCTTTACCTTTTGTAACTTGGGTGTGTCTGGTCCTTTTTGTCCTGGTTTTCTTGCGAAGGGCCACAGCACGGGTTTTCTGTTGATTGCATCAGGTGAGTCGACAATTTTTCATGGATCAACCAGGCATACATTTAGACGCCTTCGCACGCATTTGAAACAATTGGAGACTTACTGCCGTGTGCGAAAACTATGTGGGTCCGTATCAACCACGCCAGATCGCCAGATCGCCAGATCACCAGATCACCAGATCACCAGATCACCTGATCGCCGGATTGCCAAATTTGTTTGTAGTCAGCCAAATTCCTGAGAAAACACTTACTTGTATGAATAAAATGATTCTCTTAAAGTTGCTGTGTGACTCAGTTAGCGCTGCTTGAGATATTTTTAGACACATGAAGTTACTCAATTTGAGTGAGAGTTCTCAAGCCTCCATGTTTCACAAAGGCATTCTCTTGTATTGCTATCTGAGATATGAAGGCCTTGTCAGATGCTAGAACACATGGATTTTTTAACAGCTTTTAAATATTGTGAAGTTTGGCCATTAAAGAATATTTATTTAGAAAGCCTCTTCTGTGACAAGAATCCTCTCAGGAGAATCCTCTTGTGAGGAAATGGATCATGAAAGCAATTGCCTAGACCGCTTTCCCACACATGCACATCAGGCCAAGCAAACCAACCAAATCACAGCTTGGCACCCTTCTGGTCCGGACCGCGAAAGGCACAGGCTTTTGGTGGGATCGACTTTGCGTGCTCCTAGCAACACAAGAAGAGGGGCAACATATACTGGACCAGTTGGCAACGCCATCATTTTCATACGAACAGGCCATGACATTCTAAAGAAAGGAGAATATTTCCCCTAGGATGGCACCGAGCATGACCAGGCCATGCTGATCTAGAGAATAGGAAATACTTCCCCTAAAAACAGCATCTGGCATGACCAGGCCAAGGTGTTCTAAATAGGGGATATTTTCTCTAAAAACAGCATTTGGCATGACGAGGCCAAGGTGTTCTAAACTATTCTCTAGAATGTCATGATGCTGCTGGCCCCTATTCTCTATATTTCCCCTATTTTCTAGAATATCATGGCCTGACCATGCTGCTGGCCCCTATTCTCTCTATTTCCCCTATTCCATGGCCTGATCATGTATATTTCCCCTATTCTCTAGAATGTCATGACCTTGTCTTAGGGAAAATACACATTGTAAATATCAAATATTTGTGTGATTTCCGTGCAGCTCTCTAGGAGCATGATTATATTTCCTTGATGACATGACATTCTAAAGAATAGGAGAATATTTATCCTAGGAATGGCACCAAGCATGACCAGGCCACGATGTTCTAAAAAATAGGGGATATTTCCCCTAGGATGTCACCGAGCATGACCAGGCCATGCTGATCTAGAGAATAGGAAATACTTCCCCTAAAAACAGCATCTGGTATGACCAGGCCAAGGTGTTCTAAAGTATAGGGTATATTTCCCTGAAAAATTGCCTCAGATTGGGTAGGTCTGTGCTTAACCTCAACACATGTCACTAGGGCAGAGTGTTGACGCTGGAAGGTACTCCACCTATGACGTCATTTATGGCCCACCTTTTGGCAGTTAAAGCTTAATAATGCCCAGTGCTAACTGGCAAGGCTGGGCTTGCATATCTGCACCCATGTGAAAAGGCAATTTTGCATTTTCACCTTTTGGCATTTTGTGTGATTTGGTTAGCATGCATGATTTGACAGTCATCGCGTGTGGTGTTTATAGCTTTCATTGATTGAGGCGGGAAGAGGACAGTGAGAGACATACCACGCCAGGCGGTGATCCCACCAAAAGCTGTGCCCATCGCGGTCCGGTCCAGAAGGACACCAAGCCGTGGTTTGGTTGGTGTGCGTGGTCTGACATGCCCATTTTTATCAGGGGCAGGAGCATGCCAAGCCATTCTCCCACTAAAGCCATGTCTTGGCGTCCTTAAGGACGCCAAGACATGGTGATAAGAGGAGAAGAACTTAGAAAGAAATTCAATTGTTAATCTCTCACTTTTTAGACTTGAGCAATTTAAAGGCAACCAATAATTCAAACATTTATTGGTGATTTATAACAGGTTAAGGAAGGTGGATTTCTTCTGAGAGGTGTGGCAGATGAACTCAAACACTGAAGAAGTCAACTTGTAACAGACTAAGTGATAATAAATACATCTAACAGACAAGTACATTACAGATGAGTATAAATTGCAGTGAAATTAAAAGAAACATAAATTCAAGCAGGAGGGAGCCTATATATATACCTAGAGCATTTGGTCAATTGAAATGATATATGAAGAATATTAGCACTTATTCAGCTAGTATATTCTCACTAAAGCTAAGATCCACTATCTGTCAGATGATAAAGAGTAAATGAGAAGTAGTCTCAGAGCAGAAGTAGTTCTAGAACAGGAGCAGTCTCAGAACAGAAGCAGTTTCAGAACAGAAGTAGTCCCAGGACAGAAGCAGTCTCAGAACAGAAGTAGTCTCAGAGCAGAAGCAGTTTCATAACAGAAGTTACAAAGACTATCTCAACATAATTTCTGTATATCTTTGTTCTAAGAGCATTTCTAAGTTTACAGACTAAGAATAATATCTTTGTATATGATCTTGATACGTACGAGCAATTGAATAGATAGAATAAATCATGTCTGATTCTCTTCTAATAAGATGAGCAGATGATTTGCTATATATACACACTATAATCACTTTATATGATAGGAGTAATTGTATAGAATAGGAAATATAGAAAAGATTAAGACCTTTAAATGAATTAGAGAGGAGAGAAGTGAATAGAGAGTGAATACTAATATAGAAAAAAATAGAAGAATAGAGGTGGAATATCATAATCCTCTTGTTCAAAAGAAAGAGTTCAGACACTTGCATAAAACAATATCAAATAAAGAGATAGATAGAACTGAGGGGTATGATCTACTTTATTCATTTTGACCTGTGTGGTTTTTTGCCATAAAGGCTTTGACAAGTTCAGAGTAATCCTGCAAGAAATCATCCAAGAGTTCTCAGATAGAATTGTTGTATCTCTTTCATTTGACCTGGAGATAGATTTTCTCATTGTTGATTCACTTTCTCATAATCTGTTTAACTTCAAATTATGACTGATCATCAACTATTACTGATTTAGACAGCAGATGATGAGTGTCTGCTTCTATTAAATTTGTCTTTTTCAAATGAATTATGAAGATTACAAAGTGTATCTATCAATTAGATAATAGCTTCAGTTAGAGGACAACATCAGACACTTTCTCAAGAACATGAAACAGATCTATACATAGAGATGATAATTTTAATAATCTCTTCAAGATATAATCTTTCTAAGCTTTCTGAGCAAGGTTAAGAAATGCCCAGTCCTCTATATGAAGGTCAGACAGCTGATGAGCATGGTTGAAGACTTCTATTATTCTTATATAAACAAGTATATATTGCTTAAGAACTTCTTTTTACAGAGTCTTACACTCTGATATGAACTTTGTCACTGTATCATCTTCCTTCTCATCAGCAATTGACATTTACTGTGATTTGATCTATGTCATAAGCTGAAATGATAAGACTAAGATAGAATGAGCTGTAACTAAATTAAAAGTCTGTTCTATCTGTGAAAGCAAAGTATTTCAATCTATCTTATATTTACTCACTAGAAGTGTTCACAGCATGATCTTGACAACTAGATTGCTGTGCTCACTCTGATTATTTGACTGTGAATTATAGACAGTTATCATTTAGCTTTTAATACTCATCAATCTGAGCAGATTTTTTCAGAAGTGGGAGATGAACTTCAGATCTTAATCAGATATAATTATCAGCAATGAATGTTGATGATATATTATCTTGCTGTAGAAGCTTCCCACTTATTGAGACTTATCTCATATCTCTCTTCTGATGATCAAAATAATTGTGTTGAAGAACTTATCAGTTGTAGTCAGAATAGTGTTGCAACTATCACTGACAGATAAGTTAGTAATGAAGTTGATAGAAAGCATCTTAAATGATTTTTTGAGTGATGAGATCAGATGCATCCTCTCTCAATGAATGGGATTCAGCAGTTTAATCACTTGGCAGTTGAGGCATCATGATATATAATCTAGAATTCTTCTTCAGACATACAGTAGAAAGAATGACTGATAGATAATCTTCTTTATTTTATGCAGATCTGAATGATCTGCTGTGTCATAACAAATCTAAATAATGTTCTGTATGAGTGATTTGAGAATGCAGAGGCAGGTAATATTGAAATATAGAAGCTTATCTGGAACTATGAATGCATGATATTGACTCTTCTGACTTGTCTTGTAGAAAATTTTCTTTAATATTGAATTTTGAGAAAGCTTTCTGCATAATTACTTTTTAATCTCATCAGTGAGCATCATCTAACTAGTAGACATTATACACATATCTGCTGGAGATGCATCTATCAGCTTTATATCTAAATGTTTCTCTGTTTGATTGACAATGATCTAGCAGATCTTCTCTTATTTATTTAGAGTAATATTCTCTAAATCATCAGTCAAGTTACACAGCTGAGATAAAGCATCAACATTGATATGTGAGATATTCTTGCAGTAGTAAATTATCATCTATGATAAGTATAAGCTCAGAATCAATACTCAATTTGCTAGTTAGTTGCTTCAGTGACTCATTGTCAGAAACTGTAGAGTGAATACCAGTGCAACATGATCAGTGATCACAGTGAAATCATCATTTAAGTATTGTGACAGCTTCTATAGTGCTCAAATAAACTCAAGACATTTCAATTCTGTCACTTAGTATCATTTTTTCACTGTATTTAATTGATGAGAAAGAAATAGAATGAGTTTTTTAACATCATCTGTGCTCATCTGATATAGAGTAACTTCAATACTTCTTTATTTGCTGAAATCTACATATAGAATGAAGAGTTATTTGAAGTCAAAATAGACTCATATTGAGATATCTATTAGTGTCTGTTTGACTATTTCAAATGCTAGCTGTGCATCTGCCATCAATCTTTTATACTTAATTGAATCTTTAAATCTGATCATCTTTGTTTTTGCAGTATATAAAGCTCTTTTACTTTTACTGCAGAGATTGTTTCTTAGAAGGCAGATTTTAAGAGTCTTCAATACTTCTATCTTATTAGCAAAGATATTGATAAAATTATAATAGTAATTAAAGAGGTTAACAACACCCTCTAGTTTGCTCAGAGAGTCAGAGAATGTGAGATTCTTAATTGTCTCTATTTTTTCCTTCTGTGTGAATATACTTAGCTGTCTGACATAATACCTCAGCAAAGCTACTGATGAATAGATGAAGTGGTATTTTCTTAGTGATATTGTCACTTCTGACTTCTTCAATACAGCAAACACACTGCTCAGATATTTGAGATACTCATCTAGCTCTTACAAGTATATGGTTATGTCATTCACATACATGAGTATGAATTGTCAGAGATATCACACCAGGATTTCTTTCATCTATTGTTAAAAGAACCTGGATGAGATCATCAATTCCATGATGATGACTGTGAATTGCTTCAACTCATGATGAGAAGTGATAAAGATTATCTTAAATCAATCACTCTTCTCAATCAACTGCTGGAAAAAACCTTGTTATATATTTATTGAGAAGAAAAGAGTAGAATCACTCAGTGATTGCAGAATATCTCTCTGAGTTGATAGTGAATATATATTCAGAATCAGTCTTATGTTGATCTTTCTCAGATCAATGATCACTCTTGACTTACTCTTATTCCATATGATAAATGTTGATGATATGATAGAATTCTTGTTCTTAAAAAAAATCTGCTCAATTCTGTCGTCATTCAGAAGTGAATTCAGAATCTGATTCATTGCTTCTTAATCTCATCTTGATAATAGATAGATGTGTTGCTTGAGTTCTGAAAAGTTGACTTCATTCATAAAGTGTAATGACATCTTTGTACTATCTATGAACCACCTCAATGTAGACTGAAACAAATAGTAGTGGCAGTTGATTGTCAATTGAATCACAGATCATTTTATCAGATTTAAATAAAAGAATATATTCATCTCTACAGACTTCTCTGCTGCTATTTCAGAGACTATTAGCAGGTTTTCATCTTCATCATCTGTTGCAACTAGGTGGATAATTTCAGACCAGTGAGTAAGATTTTTTTCCTCTATTAAGAAGATGTATCCCACTACTTGACAGAATCACACAGTGACAGATGTGACTTCTAGATTAGTGAATGAGAGTACTGTCACTTCTGAGTCAATTATGACTTGCAGTAACTCAGTGAACATGGCTGATCTTTTGTCAGTCCTCAATCTTGACTTCATCATTCAAAGTATGTCTGCAGGCAGCCTAGTATAGAACACAGAAAGTGAAATTCCTTCATTCAGATTGACTATGACTGATTGAGTAGTGCAGATTGCAAATTGCTGTCTGACTTGACTAATCTTCTCTACTCTCTCTGGTAGATGTTTCTGTTCTTCCATCTGAAGAACCTCTCAGAAGGCTCTTACTTACACAAAATATCAGTTGAAAAATATCACTACTCAATCTCATAAGATGATTTTTACACTAGCAGATACTAGAATATTATTGACTAATATAATATTACAATTTAGATGCTTTATTAAGTGGAGTTCACTCTTCATAGAAAAGAGAAAACTTTTTTGATTCTATATAATGATATCTAAATTAATATATATATTAAAGATATCTGACTCTGCATCAATATCTCTGATTCTGATACTATGATTATCTGACATAGAAATAGACAGATGCTGCAGGAAAAATAGCTTTACTATCTTCATATCAATGAGAAAGATTCTAGTATCAGTGTCTATATATATGAATAATTCTTCTCACTAAGTGATCATTTGAATAGACAAAAATATATATGACAAATAATGTAGACTATTAATAATCTTCTGATTATTTTCTGAAATGCTATTGACTAATATATATATCTCTATATTAAAAATAAGATGTTTTAAGAAGGAAGCTGCTGTGGCTTCTGCTGATGAGATGAGCTCTTTAATACTCATCTTCTCATTTAATTTTCTGCCTTATCATCAGACTCTGAGAAGTTATTCTCCAGGTCTGGTAATAAGTCCATGATATTAAATTTTACTTGATTCATGATATAATTGCTCGTCTTCTTGAGGCATATATTAGCATAGTGCAGGCCCTTATAAGTAAGGCACTCTGCCACTGGAGTGGATGTGGACTTGATAAGCACAGACTTAAGTGAAGTCATCAGATCAGTTCTGCTAACTCTCATTTCTGACTGATACAGCTGTTATAATTGAACAGTTGACTTAGCTTGCTGATTGATTTATCAGTCAGATCTACTGACTTCTACTTCTGATTAGTACTGCTATCATGATCAGACAGTCAACTCAGTCTACTGATCATACTGACAGAATATAAAAGATCTATTCTCAGTTTGATATCTTACTCTCTCATATTTAAGAAGTTGCTGTTGTCAATCTCCTCAGATGCATCTAGCAGCCAGCTTATTATCACATATATATCTATGAAAATCATCTAAATGTTCTGTTAAGATAAGAGAAATAATCATAGCTAGATCACTCTTCAATCTTTTTTACAATAGATGCTTAATCATGATCTGATCAGAAATTGCTACTGCTTATAGAAGAGTGATCTTGTGAATGATGTAGACAGTGAGCAGTAGCTCACTTATCTTATTAAATGAGAATCATAATTTCTAAGCTCAGTCTCAGACCTTCTCTTTCAAAAGCTAAAACTCACTTTGTAGCTCATCAACTGTTACTGCAAGTGAAACTGCCATCTCATTCTAACATTCAGACAATAGCTCATTGTGTCACTTCAGAGCTTTTCTCTAGAGACATAGAAGAATCACTCTGAGAACTACTGTCTTCTTTTTCAAAGTTATCATAAACTCTAATTGTAATGTAAAAGCAATCATGTCTATCTTATCTGAGTTGTAAAGCATCAGATATGCTGCTTAGAGCCTCACTAGCTGCTTCTTATCATATAAAGAGGTAGAAATTCTGTCTCAGATATCTGTCATAAAAGGTATGAATTGATCATATCTCTCAGCAATAGATTGATTATTCTATCTTATTCTATTATCCTTTATATTATATATATAATGCTTTATGCTGGCAGTTCTATCATACTCTAGATTGACTCTGGTATATAAAATCAATTCTCACAGACAGCTTGTTGCTTTTAACTCTTCTTGACTGACTTCTCTCAGACTCAGCCTTGCAATGAATGAGTGGATAACACTGACATGCTCTGAGCATATCTTATGAGTGATTAGCTCCTTCTCTCACTCACTGAAAAGAGATGTATAGATACAGAGTTGAGATTTCAAATTTATCACTTAGTTCTTCTGCTTTTTTAACTGCATATTGAGATCTGCCAGTCTGTTTTCTCACTCTTTCAATTGTATATTAAGCTCTTCAAGCTTCTCTATAATGTTCAGTATCACTTTCTTATTGCAATAATCATCTTTTGCAACTGAGTGACTGAAATCTGCAAAGATAGAAGTGATAGATCTCTGATTTCTGATGTGCTTGATGACTTCTGTTCTGAACATCTGAATTCACTAATGAAAAACAGTCATTTATTCTGCTACTGAGATTTCCTGCATTGTTGCACTCATCTCATCATATCATCTTATAGAGACAGTGAATAGCACTCTCTTTACCTTGAGACAGTTGTAAAGAGTGATCAATAATTATAATTCTGTGTATCAACTACTCTTGTTTTTCCATACTTCTGCAATTGCTATTGTGTACTTTTCTATAAATGTCTGTATGCATTGATGAGAACTACTGTGATGAATGTTCTCATCAGCATCTTACTTCTTGCTGACTAACCTAGCATTCTCTGATCTTATTGAGAATTCAGAAGCTATCAGAATGACAACAGTGTTTGAATGATGAGGACATTTATCTTTGACATTTTATAAGATGATTAAGACAGTTATTTGAAGGTGATTGAGATCTGACTTAGAGGATGATACCACAGCTAATATTTTTTAGAGTGATTAAACTAGCAATTATGAATCAGAGCAACTAGTGATTATGATTTAAAGTGACTGATTTAGCAGATCTTGGACTAATTTGATGCATATCTTGAATCTTGATTGATTCAGCAGATCTTGAACCTTTTAGAGAGGTATGGACATGCTATCAATTTGATACATATAAGCAATTGAATAGGTAGAATAAATCATGTCTAATTCTCTTCTAATAAAATGGGCAGATGCCCTGCTATATATACACACTATAATCACTCTATATGGTAGAAGTGATCATATAAAATAGGAAATATAGAAAAGATTAGGGCCTTTGAGTGGATTAGAGAGAAGAGAAGTGAATAGAGATCGAATACTAATATAGTAAGGGGCGGAAAAATAGAGGCGGAACGCTATAGACCTGCTCATTGATGTGAACCCAGCCGCGTTCCCTTGAGGCTCTAATATATATATACTAGCGTACAAGTTGACAATATTATTTAATGTGATATATTCTTGAAGATATGTTTGAAGCTGTTGATGATTTTGTTATTGACTGTATCTATTCCTTCTATTCTGCTTTTTATTATGTGATTTTATCAATCTCAATTGCTGTATAACTATTGTCAGGCAGAAAAATGAAACCTCTAGCTTCATTTCCCATCATATGACATACATGAAAGGGCTAACATCCCTCATATACTAGGGCTATATTGTAGGCCTTTCCTTGGATGGTTTGTATACTTTAAATTTTGTGAGAATAAACAGAATTGCACTTAGCATAATTTTCAGCAGATCTCTTAGTAGCAAAAGCTTAGTAGGTTATCATTTGAGCTCTCAATTTCTATTACAGACTAGCATTATGTATCTGATTAACAATTGATATAACACTCATTCAACAGACTGTAAGGCTTAGCTAGTTCTTGATGCAGAGAAGTACATCTTTCAATTTATGCATTTTTGCAATTCAATTTTCTAGTGTGCTTTTATTCTTTCATTCAGATTAATAAATTCCATCTTCTACACAGTGTGATTTTAAGTAAGGACACTTTCAGCTTTTTTTGATCTATTTCTTCACTTTCTGGCTTTTCTGTTGCAATAGATCTCAGTATACTCAACTTTAATTTAGAGCTATCAATCTCAATCAATCCAGTTATTAATTTATATTTATTTTTTATTTTATTCTTTTTTATTTTTCTTTTTCAGTTTTTGATTTTTTTCTTCCTTAACTTTCATACTCTCTTTTAGCATAAGTGATCAGATCATATGACTGAGTGGAAAATTGAGATCAAATGATGAGGGCCACAGTTTCTGATTGCAAATTATGACCATGTATTTGAATCGCGTGGCTAAGTTGCAAATCAAAATGGGGTGGGCCACAGTTTCAGATTGCAGATTACAGTCCAAGCATACAAGCACCGCAGCAAACTGACTAGTCACATCCAACATAAGTACATCTTTAAAAAGTTACTTTTAGCTTAATGAAGCACAACACTCACTCATAACTTTATGTTGAGATCTCTCCCTATAATATAAAGTGGTAATAATCAAGTCTTAGATTCTTCACCTTTACTGGAATTAAATGCTACATCATGCAAATATCAGACTCAATACATGTCAAGAAGTCATAGACTGAGTACAACAGCCTTGTGCAGATGTGTTATCAACAGAAAGACATACTCTAGTATATGCTGCATAGCTACTCTGATGACTGTCACTGCAAGAATGTCTACCTCCTTATTCATGAAGACAATCAGTACTTTATGATTAATTTTAACAAGTCTGATATTTTGAACAGCCACTTTCCACCATCAGACAGAGATATAGTGAGTATCATGCATACAGCTCTGAAAAGATGTTGCTCTTACAGAAACAGAAGAAGCATTATCCTCCCTCATTTCAAACAATATGTGAGAGTTACATGAAATATCAGAAGTTTAGAGTAGGGAAGAAGGGAAAGCAAGAGAAACTTGAGAAAAAGCAAGAATAAAAGAAAGATTTTGTTGTAAATTAGAGTTAATTTAAAATCATCACTAAGCTCTTTTTGGAAAGTAAATCTAGCCTAGGCGATTCATCGTGTTTTGAAACTGGGCTACTTGTAGTTCTTGAACTATGTCCGGGTAGCAGAGGTGTTCAGAGCTTGATCATTTTGAAAGTTAATTAGCCCTATCTGAAAAATAAAGCCATTTCATTTCTATATTAGCAAATGCAAGCATCATTAAATTGCTCATTTAGAAAGCATGCGTTCACTCTAATATTTCTAGCCATCATGAGAGTACCCCTGCTACAAGAAATTCTTAGAATTAACTTTTAGAGATTTGACTTGCAGATTTTTTTAGCTTGTAGATCTTTTTAGCTTGCAGACTCTTCTTTAAATATGTTTAAGCTTGTTAATTTTCAGCCATCAACTGTGTCTGTTAACATATAAGTTCTTATTATCATGTAAAGCAATCAGATAAAGTTATCTTTCTGTAACTATAATTTTTGTTATATATCAATTTTTTAATTATGATAGATATCTCTCAACTCTTCACTAAATCTGAATGAACAAGCAGTTATCTCATTCTAACTTAGTCTTTAGTATATTGTTTTGTCTTTCTCTTTGCAGCTGTCAGGGTGTTATTCAGTGTTAGAGTGTATAAATTGGTGTGATGCTGCCCATGTTGTTCTTTGATTCAGAATTGCACTCGGGCAGATGGATATCAGAAAGTGCCTGTAATGACTGCTAGTGATTTACAAAGAGAATCAGCAGCTAAAAGAGAGTTATCTTTTCTACAACAGAGTTGTCAATAGCCAACAGTGAGCAAGAATGAGAGAGAAAGACCAAGCATCACACGTAGCAAAATGCCGGGAAATCCTGGGGCCTTTTGACAGAGGGTCCTTGGTCACTACAGGACCACAGAAATTGATTCAATGGCCTCTGCTGTCCACAGCCCAGCACGGCCACAAGTTGGCCCTCTTTGGGCCTACCAGGTCCATGGATTGTGTTCCATGGACCTGTCAGGCTTATTGTCTCCTGCCTCCAGCATGGCAACCTAGGTCAGTGGCCCTTGGTCATTATGCTAGTGACCACATGATGTAGTCCCTGGCCTTTTGTCAATATTCTTCTGCCACTGTGCCTCTGGCCTGATTGGACTTCAGCCCTCGAGTTTGAGACTGTACTTTGAAGCTACCAAGGGGGTGAACAGAATGCTGACTAATCTTGCTGACAACTCTAATGTGTCTAATCCTGGTATGGTGACTTTATATAATGGGTTGCTGTATCATTATTGCTTGAGATTGATACCAACCACTATTGCAATTGCCATTATTACTGAATTATTACTAATTACTCAATATCCCAGAATACGATGTCCCACCTGACCATACAAACAAATCTCAGCAATGAATTAATTAGAAATAGAACGGTTTCGTGAGATTCGGCCATCTACCTGCATCAATGCTGACGTAATCCACGTGACCTCGTCTGACGACATCTGTTCTTCCAGGAGTAATAAGCTGCCAGCAGTTCCAACCCTCCATGCTCCTGCAAATCGTCCAATGTCATATCAGCATATACCTCATAACCCACTGGAACACTCTCTATATTCCGTCGAAGGGATGGAATGGCGATAAACCGATCAGAACCACAAGGCAAGCTGGTGGGAATCATTGGTCCGTCGATGATTGGGTCTTCTGGGAGAAGTGAGGTGTGAGAAATGTTTTTCACAGCACAGGTGCTGAGCCTTACCAGCAGAACCTGAGTACTTCCAAGGCTTTTCTTGCGCGCCCCATGTTTCTTGTAAATCTCCTACTATCTGGTACATCTCATCCCTGTCTCACTCATAGACCAGCTTCAGTATCTTCACTTGAGAAAGGGGCAAGATAATGTATTCCTGCTTATCCAGCTCCCCCAACGCATCCCAACGGTCGGACACCAGGGGGGTAACTTGCTCTGATCGGTGGGCTTGGATGTGATGTTCCTCAGCCGGGCGTGGGTCAGCCTTGATGGAATCATCGGAGTTCAACAGCTCCTTCGATGTGTTGCCTTCGCCATCTTCTGGGGCCAGGGGAAGAGTTGGCTCTTGTCGATTGGGTGGGTCATCAGCAACATCACTTGGGCTTGGGTGAGCCTCCTCAATGGGGTCGTCAGAGAAATCCGACAGTTGGAGTGACAGTGGGGGAACATTGACTGGGGGGAAGTTGAATAGGATCCATTCGTCCCAGTTAATGTCATTGAGACCAGAGATGGTGGATGGCAGGGCAGAAAAATCAGCAAACACCTCACTTGCTGCATCCTTAGAGAGGTCACCGGACACAGAGAAGAGGGGCACGGGCATGGGCATGGGCATTGGAAGGAGGTGCTGGTGCACTTCGTCTGACTGAGGATCAGAAGTGTACGCCCACAGGAGGTGCTCCATGTGCGGCCGAGGTGAGGGAGAATGGTTGGCAGGTCCAGAGGAGGTGATATTGTACGTGAAGGTAGCCATGTTGTGAGGTGAGATGATGGGATGCTCTTCTCCCTCAATCTCAATCCAGGAGGCACTGGAGGTCTTTATATGTCTCATGATCAACCCCCGCCTGTGAACAAAAATAGGTCGAGGCTAATCAAGGAGGGTAGGAAAAATAGTAGCTGAGATGTGTCTTGCATGGATCACCAATCATCCACACCAAAGAAGCCGCCGGACCAGGCAATGTTGCATTGATGGGGTGGGCCAACGCAGGAGTGCTCCTGGCCACCACCTCCAGGCCAACATGGGCTCTCGTCCAGTGAATATCAGCCAGCCAACCTACCACCCACCCCCTCTTTTCCCCCTGGCCATGCGCCAGGAAGCCGAATCGACAAACCGCTAAACCTGGGGACAAGGAGCACAAGGGTGGCATGCATGAGGACGGCCGAACTTCACTCAACCATGTGTGCTGATCAAAAAGTGCGCCTGGCTTCTCCTCTGAGCTCGAGCCCATGGATGTCTCAACTCTAAGTGAAAACACCAACATGCAGCAATATCCGATGCACCACCTGCATCGAGGCTTATCATTTTGTGATCCACACCCCCATGAGTGCGGTTTGGCAATCCCATAGGGGCTTTATACACGAAAGCAAGGTGAAGGAAAATGCAAAATGCAGCTCATCCTCTGGACCTATCATCCAAGCCGGCTTCTCCAAAGGGCGCAGCAAGGTGAGCGTCAGATCAAGCAAACTTGGGCTCTCATCCAACCAACGTCGACCAGAGGGATTCCCCCGCACTGTAAATCAGCACTCATACCAGCCAAAGCCTTTCCCCAACCCTCAGGAAGTTCAACCCAGTCGATAAGCGAGGGTCATTTGGCTGGCATGTAATCGAAAGAGGGAACTACACCCGCAGCCAATCGTCTGCACATGAACCAGTGCAGAAGCATCCCTGACTTCACCCCTGTGATCTTTTTGCGAGAGGGCGCAGCGAGATGGGCATCGGGTCAGCCCGCCCTAGCGTTCCCCCCAGGAAGTAAGGACCAGGTGGAAGGCATTGCTGACAGACAGTGCAGCCAGTCCAACCAACATGGGGTTGGGGTATAAAGGGCTATAAATGGCGCTTTCCCTCTCATTTGAATTCAGTCTCTGCCCTTCTCCAAATCTTTTTTTCTTCTTCCAATATTCTCTTCCTACTCTGCATCTCTGCACATCCTCAGCATGGATAGACAAGGAACCGGAGGCCCTCCGACACTACCCAGTCAACTCTTTTCGTCTGGTGCGCAGCGATCCACTCTTCCAGCTTATTGCGCGGCGTTGGGTGACTTTCTCGAGAAGGTGCCCTTCCAAACCTATGCCTCTGGTAAGGGCTTAATGACACCCTATCTCCATCCTTCAAATCGATTTCTCATCTAAGACTGCAGCCCCCCTTAACGTCCCGCCCGAGCGGCTGTCTGTTGACAGGACTTCAAATAACCAGCCTCAGCCTCCTGGTGGTATGGAACCCGACGGTAGAGGCAATATCTCGGATTCTGGGGCTACAACAGAACCGTTGGCCCATGATGAATTGGAGAATCTTCCCTATTGGTATGAGGCGCAGCAGGTTGAAAAGAGCCTTAAGATTTGTCATGTCGGAGATAAAATATGGCGAAATAATAAATATGTTCACCATGTGTTTTATGTGGTGGATACATATCTCCCAGACAACTGGCTCCCTGAAAATGCGAGGCTCCGGCTGCGGAAGCAGGAGAAGAAACAAAAGAGGAGGAAGAAGGAGATGCAGCGAATGGAATGTCTGAGCACATTACGCCCTCGACCATCAACACGCAAGTGATGGAAAATGGGATCTCTAACCACTCATTATTTATTTGAGATCATAATACACAGTCATTTATCCATCTGCCCTCTCTTGCATTAATTAGGTGATACTGAAGCAGTGGGTAGTATAGTTGAGTCAACCTGTTGCTCCATCTCGCCCATCTGCCGGGAACGCCCTAAATGGTCCCCCCCGGGAGTCAGTGAAGTGGTGGCGCAGTACTATAGTTCCCTACGGGAGTTAGGGAATTGGGAGAATGCTGATGAAGGCGAACCCCTCAGGGAGTGTCACAATATTGCATGAAAAGGCAATAAAGGATGGAACCCCATGCGCTGACGGCATCCCTAGGGGGAAGTAAGCCCTTCCAGAGTGCCAGAATGCTGTGTGAACAGGCAACAAAGATAGAATCCCATGCGGTGTCAGCGTCCCTGGGGAAGCGAGCTTTTTGGAGAAGTGAGTCCCAGCCAGCATTCTTGTGGAAGTGAATTTTTTGGGGCAGTGAGCTCCTTGGGGAAAACCAGAAATTTGATAAAAAGACAACAAAAACAGTAGAAACCCATACGGTGTCAGATAGCAAGAATCAACATACTACCTTGACTGATCCCAACCACTGAATCTCCACTCTCTAATTACTACATTCAACCACCTTGAGACTGCAAAATCCGAGAATCAGATTCAAAGTTTCTGGTGGCAAACCAACTCCAAGGTGTTCTATGGGAGCAAATTTTCTCCTTGTGTGTAGGGCAACAACCCAAGTGCGAACCAATGTGGATGAGCAGCCCGTCGAACAAGGCAACGAGCGAGCGGAAGCATCTCTTATAGTTAAAAAACATCTCAATTAGTATCAAGTAGTGATTCTTTGTATGAGGATTGCACGGACTCAAGCTGGGTTTGTATATCGTCGCCCTCCACGGTGATCGACGCAAGTTTTCCCGTGGGCCTCGACACAGCCTGGAGCACCTGACTGCACTTTGCATACTCCTGGTCTTTTCCGAGGCATCCCACACATACTGTGGCATAGATAGCTAGGCGATGGTACACCAGCGGCAATTGACCACTGTCCTCATTGGGCGAAGGAAAATCCAAAAAGTCTCATTTTCGGGCTCATTATCATTCCGGGGGCCTAGGCCATCACGGCGCAGCTTTGGCGAGGAGAAACCGAGTAATATTGGCGATGTACCATAGTAGAATCCCTTGAGGGGTGCCACGACCTCAGTAGAGAAGGCCACGAAATTAAAAGTCCGGCAGGGGCCAGCACCCACCAGGGAATGGCAAAATGCTGAGCGAAAAAGCCGCAGCAAATATAACCCAAGGGGGATGTCATATTTTTTAGGTGAAAGGCCACAGATAATGACAATTCTTGAGGTGAAAGACCAGAATACTTGAAATCTTATTGATTCTTGGAAGAAAGTCACAAATTTCAGGGTTCAGCAAGCGCCATAGCTTTGAGTGCTCGGCGCCGAGGAGGACGGTTGATAAAACGATGAGAGGGGGAAGAAGTAGCGGCGAAGACAGGACAGAGGGGTGGAGGCCAGCAGGTGTGTATGGCCGTGCAGAAGGGCAGGCTTGCTTGGGGTGCAGGTGGATATATTCTGATGATGTGGATTGCAGGAGGGGTGGCTCGAGGCCATCGGGGGCGGCTGGCGCTCATTATATAGGGCCAGGGCCATGTTGGGATTAGGCGGATGGGCAGGGTGAGGAAGGGCGACGCAAAAGGAGGCCGAAGATCGAGAGGATCCGTTTCTGGTGGCCTTGAAGGAAAAGGACCGCGGCCATTGGAAGTGACCAGAACGCCAGTGGGAGAGAGCAGGCGCGTGAGACGCCTGATCTTTGGCCCCAACCACGAGCTCACGTGTGCAAGGTGGTTGGGGCGTGGCGGTTGGGGCGGCGGGCCGTGGATGGAGGGCGATGCGCTGGACAGGCCGAAAATGGCGCGAAAACAGGCCCAAAGCAGCCGCCCCCGAGCAAGAACGAAATTTACAGTCAGTATATTTATAATTTAATTCTCTTTTAAAATAAACTTTATGATATTTGAAACAGATTCTTTATCTTTTTAATAAAAGTAAAATATTTATATATATAACTTTAAATTAGCTAGTTATAAGGTAACTAGTTAAATATATTACTTAATAAGTATTATTATTATTATTATTATTATTATTATTATTATTATTATTATTATTATTATTATTATTATTATATTAATATAATTATAGATTTAAATTTTTAAAATTATATATTAAAAATAATTAATAAATATGATATTATATAACAACTAGATTAACATGTTTAAAGAAGTGTAATAAGAAATTAAGATATGTATATAACAGAGGAGCAACTGAAGGATCAAAGTAGCATGCTGAAAATAGGATGCAACAGAACCAGAATAACAATAATAGCCCTGCAGGCGGAAAATTTGAGGGTGTCACATGATTTGTGAACATTGAGCGTAGAGTTTTCGGGTTAAATAACTATAATATGCTTCTAGTTGTTGGGGGTTTGACCAGCTCGGGGTGGATTACGTGAGTTAAAGGGTGATGAATGACGCAAACTCTGAAGACGTGATTGTCCGTAAGGACAACTCCAACTTCTTAGTTTTATCCCCTCCTCCTCGCGCACGCCGAATTGGTATCGGTTTTTGAGCTAGCTGCACCGCAGTTGGTGTCGTCTCTTATATTAACTAGTTACTATCCAGATTTCATCAAATTTTTATTTCTGGTTTCACGCTCAATTGGTTGAGGTACAACTACTGGCGGTTGATAACGTCGGGACGGCTTGCGAGGGAGGACAAAGATGGCGTCTAATGAAATTGAAAGCCAGGGGGCTTTGAGAACAATCAAAGACCTTACTGCAGGCGCTGCGGGAGGTATTGCTCAGGTTCTTCTCGGTGAGTGTTCTCTGAACGGGTGTTCTCCTATTTAGAACTGTTCCCTCCCTCCTCCTTTGAAGCTGGCGGAGCTCTCATCCTCTCAAGTGTTTGCGCTTCTATACAATCCGTCCCAGCAAATTTCCCATTTAGTTCTCACTTCCAGCACTGAAAAAACTATACTAAGTTGTTCATTATTACAGGCCAACCATTCGGTATGTTTTCCACTCAGATAGCTCTCCTGACCAACATCAAATTAAACCCCGTATAGATATTGTCAAGGTCCGCCTCCAGACAACGACACAGTACTCAAGTGCCTTGGATTGCGCGACAAAAATTTTAAAGGGTGAAGGACCATTGGCTTTTTATAAGGGAACGTTGACACCATTGATTGGTATTGGTGCTTGTGTAAGTTCCCGGGTTAAACCTTAAGGATATATCGCATTGGTGTTCGCGCTTTAAACTTTCGCATTTGAACCACCCCATGTTGCAGTTCTTGAAGTTACTCCGGCAATATATAGATTAACTACCTAACTTGCATAATCTACACTAGGTCAGCGTCCAATTCGGAGCTTTCCACGAAGCACGGCGACGTTTCGAAGAGCTTAACGCAAAGAAGAACCCCCTAAACACATCCCTGTCTTATCCCCAATATTACCTTGCCGGAGCTTTTGCTGGAATTACCAATTCTGTGATATCTGGGCCTATAGAGCATGTCCGCATCCGGTTACAGACCCAGCCCCATGGCGCCCAGCGGATCTATAACGGACCGCTCGATTGCATCCGCAAACTGTCTTCCCATGAAGGAGTCCTCAAGGGGCTTTATAGGGGAGAACTCGTCACCATCTTGCGAGAAGCCCAAGCGTACGGCGTTTGGTTCCTCAGCTTCGAATACCTCATGAACTGGGAGGCGAAGCGCAATAATATTAAACGAGAAGAGATTTCCGCCGTTAAAGTCGCCACATATGGAGGACTGGCTGGCGAAGCTCTCTGGTTGGGAAGCTATCCTCTCGATGTGGTTAAGAGTAAAATGCAGAGTGATGGGATTGGGGCTCAACAGAAATTTTCCGGGATGACTGATTGTTTTAAGAAAACCTTTGCGGCGGAGGGGCTGGGTGGTTTCTGGAAAGGAATCGGACCAACATTGTTGAGGGCGATGCCAGTTTCAGCAGGGACATTCGCAGTGTGAGTGGTTCCGTTTTCTCAATCTGTTCTTCATTCAAAATCCCCTGGAATCTTACCCTCAGCGAATATTTGCATTGCTAACTTTTCATATTTTTTCAGTGTGGAATTTACTATGAGAGCTCTTGGATGAAGGGGTTTTCGTCAACATTCTGTTCTAGATTTGCAGCTCACTCCCTGATTCAACTTTCTGTTGAATTTTGCGTTTATATTTTTGATTTGATTGACCGTTTCGATTGGCCAACTGCCATGTTTTCAGATATGCTGCGCTGTTTTATACCCTAATTGACAGAGAGCCGTTTTAGGATGTTCCGAGCCAGGATATCTTTGAAACAGTTGGTATAGATTTCATTGTGTAAATATATGAAAAAGAGAAACTTCAAGCCTTAAATTATTTACTTCCAGAGATGACAGAATAGAATAGTGATTTGGACATGACATTTCCAGCTTCTTTCATATTTGCAGGGTATCTCCAACCCAGCCAAACGCCCTTCAGTCCAATAATGACAATCTCACTAAGATATTCAGCGTTCCAAATCTTCCCAACCAACCCCCCCAATATTCCCCCAGCCAATTTTCAAGACGTTTAATTCTCGTCCTTCTTGCCCTCTGGTGCCTCCATATTAAAGCATACGAACTCGAAAAGATGTCCGTCCGGATCCAGCACGCTCCTGGAATGCGGCATGGGGTGGTCGGCAGCCTTGACACCCTCCTCAACGCCGCACGCATTACCACCGTCAGCAAGCATATCAGGGCCTCGAGTCCCACCCGCCGCAAGCCCCTTCTCAACCAATGCGTCGACCTCTTCATTTGAATCCACCGAAATGGTAACGATCATCTCATGGACAGCTTTGGTGCAGGCAATCTCCCGCTCTTTGGGAAGCCATTTGCTAAACATGACGTGTGTGGTGTAGAAGATGCTGAAGGACTTGTCGTGTTCGAGATGCACATTCCATTTGGAGTCGCTGTATGGACCCAGCTTGAAACCGAGTGCGGTTCCGAAGCGGGTTGATGCAGCGATGTCTGTTGCCGGGAGAGTTAGGATGATGCTCTTTTGCTGAGTGGCCATGTTGGTTGTTGGTGTTGGTGAGAGTTGAACTTTTGGTACGAGGGTTGAGTGTTCTCAGGACAGAGGTTTGTTGAGGCAAGCCAAGCGAAGTTCAGCGTAAGTAGCTTAAAGTAGAGCAGAGGAGATAGATATTGTACTCCAGAAGATCAGGTTTGATGAATTTATATTATTCTCAATTGGAAATTCTCCCTCTTTAAATATCCATAACCGGCCATTTCCATTTCTCCTCATTCCGTCCCGGCAGTGTAAATCCTTGATCGTCAAGAAATCCCCAGCATTTGATGACGACCAGTCAACAGGGAAGAGTGAACCTGATGCTCAGGCAGCAACTTGGCTTGCCCCTCAACCCGTCGAATGAACTCAATCTTTGCTTCGTATCAACGTCTCGGCGCGTTCTTCGTCATTCTTGGAACACACGCTAAGACACGGAATCAGGTGCGTTCTTGAACCTTGAGAACCATCCGGGGCAAAGAAATGCCGATTCTTTGTGGGTTTTTGTTTTTACTTGAATGATTCAAGGTTCGAAATGCAAACAAATCTTGACCAAGAGGCCTTTTCGCAGCGCTTCTCAATCTTGGCAGACCATCAATCCGCTATCCTCGGCAAACATTGTCCAAGCGACCTTGTTGTAAATCTTTCAAATAACATTTTATCACAACCTGCTGCCTAAATGAAAAATTTAATATTGGTAGTCGAAGTAAGTCGTGAGAGAGTCAGCGGTTGCCTGGTTTCTTCGACGACAATGATCAACCAGCTGCTTTGGCGCTTGTTCTCTTTGGACTGCGCGATCATGAGAACCAACCCCCCACATTGACTTTGAGCTCCTTACCAACAGGTTGCTCCAATGTCATTAATTTTCATATTGCAATGATTTCAGTGATAAATTCTCAGGGTGGTGAACTCAGGACTTGCTTGCGATTCGTTGTCAGGATTGAATGTGTAAAACAGAATACCGGCTAAAGCACAGCTCATCAAGAGGGAAAATCCAAGTAAGATTCATGCTCTTTGACTGATAAGAGAAATGACTGTGACCGCAGTTATTTTGAATGCAGCTTCCAGAGTCCTAGCAGTGTTGGTTCCAGGGGTTCAGGAATACGTCAAGCGTCTCTCTTTTCATGTTCATGGAGATAGAAGTAAAGGAGGATAACCACTGCTAAAAGGAGTTGGATAATTGAGTGGTAATGAAAATTTCCTATTTACCTTTTCCCGCTCTTAGGAATGGGTTTGTTGATAGTTACAAATGTTTTCATTTTGTGGTCATTCAATTCAACCCCCTTTCTTCTTGGTGTGTTGTCTCATCAGGAACATAGCTGGATTGAAGTGTAGGATAGTGGACAAGGTTCAATCGAGCGATATGTGCGGCTTCCTTTGCATAAAGTATGTCTATTGCTTTACTTGAAGTTATCTATCATTGCCTGTTCTCTTCAGGTATATACATACGATCAGTACAAGAAGTGAAATATACCCCCAGCGCGGGGGGGGGGGGGAGGAAATATCAATATTTAAACATAAATTCTCTATGATATCAACAGACGACCAGATCATAAGGTCACGGAGAGACAAGTTATTTCAAAATAATACAACCTCCCATCATACCGCTGCTCACACACTCAATAAAATTTAGATTATTGATTCTCGTCCCTGCTGGCTTCAACATGCTCCGATGCCACCAGCTTCCAATTCGCCAACATATCATTCACCGGATACGTAACATTCCCCTCTCTCGCCTCCTGCAACCTCACCGCCTGCCCTTCCTCCGCAGCACGGCCCAAAACCCCCGCAATAACCGCCACAGACCTCAAACTATCATCATTTGCCGGAATCGGATATGTAACATGCGTTGGATTGGCATCCGTATCAATAATCCCAATCGTTGGAATCATATGTAGCCCACACTCATGCAACAACGGTCGATTCTCTAGCGGATTCAAACAAACCACCAAATCCGGCTTGAGTGCGGGCAATTTCTCCAGCTTATCTTCGTAGCCCCCCAATGGCTCGTCGAAGGCATTAACCACTTTCTTCTCACAGTGGCCCAGGATCTGCTCGCTATTCGTTAAGCTGCCCGGTATCCAGCGCTGGAAGACGTGGCATCCCTTCGCGCGGCTGGCGGCGCCGACAACGATGCGTCGCTGGCCCTTGCGCGTGCCAACGAAGAGAATCAGGCCACCGCGCTTGGCTACTTCGTGCACTACCTTGGCGGCCCGGCGGAGGTATGCGGCTGTCACGTCAAGGGAGATGATGTGGATGCCATGTCGGCTGCCGAAGATGTATTCTGAGTTCGCGGGGTTCCAGAGAGAGGTTGCGTGGCCAAGGTGGGTTTGGGAGGCGAGGAGGAGTTCCAGGGTGATATCTTGGACGTGTGGGGGGTTTTGTATGAGAGATTCGGGTTTGTAGATGTTTCGGATTTCGGAACCGAGTTTGTGGAATTCTTTAGGGGCTGGGGGGGGGGTGGGGTTCGAAGTGATGATGATGATGATGGTTAGTTATATGGGGGCCTGATGGGGAGATCGCAATTGGGGTACACTGCACATACATGGCTTTGCTATGTGTGACGATGAAGTAGAATCGCTCTGTCCGGGAACCACTGGTGCTAACATCCCAGCTTCAGCTTCGGCAATCTCTTGCGGGTTTTCCACGGGATCTCCCGCACGGGGAGCGATATCCTGCTGCTCTCCCCACGACTCCGGACTTTCTTCCAGCGCAGCTGTTGGAATGGCATTTTCCCAGCTGTTTAATTGAGTAATCCGCTGCGCAATTGGCCGAGGGGGAATGGAGTCAGACTCCGTGGAGAAAAAGCGACCACATGCCGCTGTTGTTGTCCGGGGAGAGGACCTTAGCAAGGACAGGCCTATCGAGATGCAATTGTTAGCAAGGGTATATAGACAGGTCAAATCTGGCAAACTCACCCTGCCGTCCGAATAGCCGTCGTATTATCATGATGCGGAGGTGTGGTTGGCAGACAGGCAACGGGGGCATATAACTGTGGTTTGGAAGCTAAAAGATAAAATTGTTAAAGGAACGTCAACTTTTGCACGCTAAACCGTTTTAGGGTGGAATATTTTGTTTGCCGGAAATAATTGTAATATACTGATTCTTTACTTCTCTTTTCTATATTTTTACACATCTACATACACAGATATTAGGGTGGATGTGAAAATGATACTGATGCTAGTTTTATATGGGAAATTGTTATGAGGTGAGTTGGCAGATAACATTAACACGGCAGATGAGAGACGAACAGGAGGAAGCATAAGACATTCGCAGGGCCGAAATTCTTCAGGAAACAAATACGACAAGAAAGGGCATTGGTCATTATGGCGTATCATAGAGTTATAAATATCAGCAAAACCCACACGATTAAAACAAGCCCCCGGTGGGGGGTGGACACGAGGGAACAAGACACATCGGAGATAAAAATATGAAACTCGGAGACTGGATAAAAATAATCTCGAAACAGAAAAAAGGGAAATGAATGAAGGAGACGCGATCTAGGGGGGAAGCGGCTCGAGTCACAATATCTTAAAATACCCTCTCACTTCTTCCCAAAAAGCGACCCTGCAGCGGACCCTAAGAAACCGGAGTTCGATCCTCCAAACTGACTTCCGCCGTGGCTGCTGCCGTGGTGACTACCGCTGTGACCATGCTTGTGCTTCTTGCGGTTCTTGAGCTTGTCCTCCGCGATGCTGCCTATGATGGCGCCGCCGATTGTGCCGAGGATGCCATGGTTGGCCTTCGAGCCGACGAAGCCACCTGCGAGACCGCCGGTTATGGCTCCGCCGATACCACGCTCGCCCTCTTGGGCGCCACCGGGGGCAACGTCTTGTCGTTGGGCTCTGAAGGCGGGAGAAAACTTCAGCTTTAACTTCTTTTATCTTTTTTGTGTTTTTTTTTATTTTATTTTATTCTTGAGTGTGTGAAAGGGAATATGAAGAAGAGGGTCTCGGGAGGAGAACTGTGGCTCACCCTTGCTGGTCATATGGTGGCTGTTGCTGATATTGCTGTTGCCCGTAACCTTGCTGGCTTGAATCGTATGGTTGCTGATTCTGTGGTTGCTGCTGCTGGCCATAGTATCCCTGATTACTACCCTCGAACTGTTGTGGCTGGTGTTGCTGCTGGTCATAGGGGGGCTGCCCGCCGTAGCCTTGCTGAGGTGGGTATTGGCCCTGGTTGAATTGGTCAGGTGGTGCTTGACCGTATCCTTGTTGGGGTGGGTAGCCGCCCTGGCCGTAATAGTTTGGGTTCTGGCTATCGTATGGACCGGACATGTTGGGTGTGGGGTGGGAGTCTGAGAGGTTTGAGGGTAGCAAGGGAAGAGTGAGAGAAGACGGATTCGAGAAGATGTGTTAGAGGGATGGGCTCTCAGTAACGTCTATGTGGAGGGATCGGATGAGAGAAATATACGATAGAACAAGACGAGGAAGCGGGACAGTCACACTCTTTTATATTATTTTTATATTTGACGACGCATACCCATGATCCCTTCCCTCTCTTCCCTTCCATCTAGCCCTACGGTAGTTAGTCAATACTAGGGTCGATATGGAGTAGTTACAGCCGCAGCATAACCCCTTCACACGCCATTGATTATTATACTATAACTTCGTTAGTTAGTTAACTACTATTACGATTACTTTGTCATCTGGGAGGCGTCACTCTCGAAGGCGGGGGCTCAGGAATCCACCTGCGCTGTCCACCATCCACCGTCTCAACCGAAACCGTTTTTGCTTCTGCGGGTCCGTTGCAGCTGAACCGACCAACCCCGCCTACCCAGCTTGGCGCTGGTGGCTTTCTCTGTCTGTGATTCGCTATGGCCCCGTTTCTTGCGCTGAATCTGTGGTTGGGTGATTTCTGATCATGCTCTATTGGATTACCAGCTGATCCATGCGAAAGTGTTGGCTCAAAACTGCCCTCGAAAACCCGCAGACATCCCGAACACACATGCACTTAACTGTATCTTTTCGCGGATGGGCCCATACTTTAGGTACCAGGGTACCTAGGCACATGTCCCATCCTCCACAAATATCCAGCGGGTGTCGGGCAATCCATATGGTGTAAGACGCAATTTGAGGTGTTTGCCTTGGTTGATACAACGATAACCAGAAGTGCCATCCAACAGCATGCGCCACACCTGCTCAACGCACAACGTTCACTGACCATTTCCAGTCGTCGGAATTATGTGCACTTCCGGCAAAGATCAACGGCCAAGACATCGCTTGTCGCTACTGCGCCACGGTTCTTGTCCGCTTCTGGTGAAACTCTTTTGTCTCCAAGGGCCTGCAAGTTGGCTTACGAGAGGTTTTCATGATGTGGCTATGCAGGTTCAACTTAAGGACCGCTCCTTAGGAATCTGCATCATGCAGATTCCCTTCAGATCTGAACCATTCACAATTTGCTCTTGAATTCCAGAAGGAGAATCGAACACTGTTCATGGATGTGGACATGCATACAGAGTATATCTGATAGCTGTCCGATGATGTGGTGTGTTACCCCTGCACAAAAGAAGCAGTCTCAATATCGGGCTATGTAGTTAAATGCTTGTCTTCGGACTGCGCCACCTTTCTCCTGCTGTATGGGCGGAATGAAGACTCTCAAGGCTGATTGCAAGCAAAGGGCTTCGAATTTCCCGAATGATCGGGATATAGTTATGGTTCTGCTGTGATTGTGCTGACAATCTGCCTTGTTTTATATACCTATCGGCTTCCCACCACCATCAGCTATTCCGGCGGGGCATGTCATATTACCACTTGCGGGTTAGAGTAGCGGATTGTATAATTCGGCGTTTGTGCACCGTATGCAACTTCGCTATTATTCAGTTAGTGGTACGGTATATAGGGCTCTTATATCCCTATGCGTCCCGTTTGACTTCATAGAATTCAAATTCCAAAATACATTTTCGACTGCGTTGTATCCATACATATACTCCTGCCCCCTTTCCGCCACACCTCTCCCTCAACAGCTCCCACACTTCAACAATCCAACAGCAGCTTGTCTATATTAATCACTTGCACAGTCCTTCACAGCGATTCTCTTAGGCGGCCCAATCCTCCTCCACACAGTCAGGCCGCCGAGGGGGCTCATCGGCCTCCGCACAATCAGCACCGAATCCACCCATATAGGAGCTAATTATATACTCACTGCCAAACGCCAAATACTTGCTCTTACCCAAATTTATCCTAATATTGTCCTCTCCAGACCTCCCCCCACAGTGCACCAATGTGGACTGGAGCCAAAGAGGAAATATTCAAAATATGGTAGTCCCTCTTAAAACGCGAGAAGCGAGAAAGTAATCGTGCCGACGCTGGGTATAGCTGGCGCCATATCTCATGGACCGATTGGAAGGGTCTCCCGAGCCATAGCCTAGCTCTATTTCTGATGGGCAATGGCACTGGCTCTTGTTGTACCTGTTGACTTCGATTTCGAAAACGATGATGCAGTTTTCCATGTAGAGCTTGCGGATGGTTAGGTCGTGGCGAAGAATCTAGTCGAGCTGGGAGTCGTGGACAAAGGAGTATCTGCCCAACGTGAGGGATCGCAAACTTGGGAAGTGACTGTTTCTGAGGTCGAGCTTTGGGTAAAGCCAAAGCACATGGATGAGAAGAGGGATAAGTGTTGCTGTAAGGTGGCTGATGAGGGCTAGAGCCAGGGTGAGGGGAAGCTCTCGAGTGAATCTAGGTAGTTAAATTGGGATGAAGGAAGGCCCTAGATGCGTCCATATAAGTATCCATTGTCAGTAATAATATCGACTGTTACATATAAATTCTCCGTTCCCATTCCCCGCTCTCGCCAGCATTAACGCTGACCGCGTGCAATGCCATCCGTCGATATCGCTTATATATCCTTAGGCATTTTCACATGACAGTGAAAAACATTGACGATAAGGCCAGCACAATAAATCAACTCACAAGATGCAACCCCATCAAAATCCAGACTGGGCTTGTTTGCACGTCTCTTTAGCTCTTTATGCATCCAGATCTTCTCCATCCTCTCAAAGCAGTGTGGACTGAATTGTTTCTTTAAGCTTCACAACCTTGGAAAAGCTCACGGGTTGTAAGCTTCGAAAGTGCGAAGGAGACCAGCCGCAGGGTCTTTGAGGGATTCGTGGTCTGTGAAGTATGCGATGGGCGCCCAGAGCTCATTAGGGAGGTGGGGAATTGAAGACTCCATTCTCGAGAAACTGAAGGATAGTTAAACTGTGAACTGCCGGAGAGTTTATTGAATCAACCAAGCCGGAAGGCTGATCTCAAGTATCGATTGGAATCCTCTCTGGACCGCATTTGTTTACTGGATAAGAGTTCACGAAATGGGCAAACATATGTATTATAAGTGTCGAGGTTGGAGGGATATCCCTCTTGCCCGCCGTAAAGTAGTCGGATTTTTTGTCGACAGGATTAACAGGCAGATATTGGCAGCATTAGGCATTAGTGGAAAGAAGCGTCGACTCGCCCAGGCATATATATAGCTAATTGGTTAATAATTGGAACACGGCATTATGTTACAATGCAGTGAACACCGTAAAGAATGGACGGGATACGCGGAGGTCAAGCTGCTCAGACCGGTCGACTGCACTTAGCCATGGTTCCTCTGCAGTTAAAGAGTGAGCGTCGATGCTCAATCAAGAAGCGGACTAACAAACAATGAGCATGCAGGTGTAAGTGAAGTAATCTATCGAACGTATACATAGATATCCATCCTTTGAAGAGTTGATGTCTGTAGAATGTGCTCTGTAAATGCCACAAGTAAGGTATTTTGATCTTGTTATGCTATATAACTAACCGAGAAACCGCCCAGCGCCAAGATTTCACCTCACCCCACACCTGCGATTCTTAACAAATTAATTTTTCTCCCACCAGCGAGCGGGTGTATCGGTTGCGCTGCCACGATCGATCTCCGCCAGGCAACAAGGGGTCGAAGACAAGAAGGAGAAGAAAGAGAAGACCTGGGACTTCTTGCTATACGGATAATCCTGCTATAGGATCTTTTAATAATCGATATGGCGAATAGCATCGAGGTGAGAATTTGCGTTTTTGTTTTTTTTCTTCTTCACGCGAAGCTTTCTATCAACTTCTTCTACTCTATATATTTGTCGTAAACTAGATGGGACTAATGCTGGTGCCTATACATATAGGAACGGCTACGCAACCATGCTCAAGCCTTTGATGGATTACTATCGTTGATTCCAGCAAAATATTACTATGGTGAAGATACATCTGTAGGTGCCCATAGTTAAACTGTGATTTTTCTCGTCCTGCTCCGGGATAGAATCGTGTGCTTATTCTATGCCTACTTTCTTGGGCTGTAGAATCAGTGGCAGCGGAAAAAGCAAACGAAAGAGGAAGCTCGCAAAGCCAAACGTGCAAAGCTCGACCCTGATGCCTCGAAGACTGCAAAGGATGTAATGGTCGAAAATGCCCGGAAAAGGAAGAGAGGGGAAGAGGGAGAATCAGATTCCGATAATGATGACGGCGATGTGGAACTAGACAATAAAGCACCAACAGAGGGTCTTATTGGGGGTCAGAATGAATTGAAGAAGCAAAAAAAGGCAGACAAAGCAGAAGGAGGCCAGGCCAAAGACAAGGATGAAAATTCAGAAGCTCTCAAAAAGCGACAGGCCCAGAAGGCGGAGAAAAAGGCAGCGAAAAGGGAACAGAAGAAATTGAAAGTAGCAGCCAAGCTAGAAAAGAAGCAAAAGGCCGCCAAGTGGAGTACAGAAGAAGCTTCTAAGGTGAATGAGAAGCGGGAGGGCCTTAAACAACAAAAACAACAGGAGGTCGTGCCCAATGCAGACAACGATGACGAAGTAGATGAAGACATCACCCCAATAGAAGGATTTTCTGCCTTGCAAGATGAAGACAATGCAGAACCAGCATCCTCCGCCTCATCATCCCCCGGCCCTAATTCACAACCCTTGGATCCCTCCAACCCTCCATCCGGGTCGCCCTCCATTTCCTCAATCGTCCCTCCTGTTTCCCCCTTCTCCAACTCCAAAGCAGAAACAAAAACAATACCACAAACAGAAACCACACAACCCCCAACCAAGAAGCCCACAAATCTAACACCAGAGGAGCTTAAGCAGAGATTACAAAAACGCATAGAAGAGCTACGAGCCGCACGGCATGCCGACGGCTTCAACGGCAAGCCCGCCCGCAACCGCCAGGAACTCATCGAAGCAAGAAGACATCGCGAAGAACAGCGCAAAGCACATAAGAAGGAGATGCGCCAGAAAGCGCGCGAGGAGGAGCAGAGAAAAAGAGATGAGGCTATTGCAAGACGATTCTCACCGCGTGGCTCTGGCTCACTACTTGCCTCCCCCGGATCCCCGGCTGATTCCATCTCCTCGATCCCGAACAACTTTTCCTTCGGGCGTGTTGTCTTCGCAGATGGCCAGCAGGCGGATCCCACCCTATCCACGCTCCTCGACGAGAAGAAACGCAAGGGTCCACAGGATGCGCAAACTGCGTTGAAGGCGCTGGAAGCTAAGAAGGCCCGGTTGGCGGGGCTGGATGAGAAGAAGAGAGCGGAGATTGAGGAGAAGGATATGTGGTTGAAGGCCAAGAAGAAGGCGCATGGGGAGAAGGTGAAAGATGATGTGTCACTGTTGAAGAAAACGTTGAATCGTAAGACGGGGATGAAAAGGAAGAGTGAGAAGGAGTGGAAGGAGAGGATTGAAGGGGTGGTTAAGGGGAAGGAGATGAGACAGAAGAAGCGGGTGGAGAATTTGAGGAAGAGGAGGGAGGAGAAGGGCTCTAAGGTGGGGAAGAAGAAGGGGAAGGGTTCTGTGAAGAAGAGGCCTGGGTTTGAAGGGGGGTTTAATGCGAAGAAGTAAGAGTGTCTCTGCTTGGGGACGGGGGAGGGGGGGAATGGAACGTGGCAGTTGGATTGCGCTACATATACCTACCTTTTTTGTTGTTCTATCTTTCTGTGAATTTATGTTATATGTTCTTTTCATGGAGGGGAGTTTATGGCTATATTCTACAAGGCTCATTTTTTCTTCTTCCGCTTACCGTTTGGTGTACAAATTGTCCCCGTTTGACCCCGTTCTGTGTGTTGATAGATATAGAGTAAACATACACTATGACACAGACCGGGAGGGCCACAACATGAAAAATAAAGGACAGGAAGGGGGATGCAATATGCTATTATATAATACTATAGAATTCAATAAATGTAGGTTATTTTCAGCCCAGGTTTATGGTTCTTTTAACCTCGAAATTCATCACGGCAGACCGTCAGATCACTCCACTCCTGTTTTACCTCTACCTTGGGTACCTTTGCCTGGTAGTTCTTGTTGCGTACGACATCACCAACGTGTCTTTTGCACTCCCTCCGGCATTTAAAAATCTTGCACTTCTAATTCTGTATGTCAGAGGTGTTTTCTTATATTCATTCATCCATATTCCATGCCTTTTGAGCCGCTGCTTGCCTTTCAATTTTTTTGACAAACAAGGGCGATGCTTGATTAGATGCAGTAGGGGAACAAGAGGGGATAAGGAAAAGATGGGGGGAATAAAAAGCAGGCAACAAAAGATATGGAAGAGCAGATGAAGGAGGAAAATGGGAGGACAACAAAATGCTAGCAAGATGACAATTTGAAAGGGGAGGCTTTCCCACTGTCGATGTCACCTGTAAGAGCAGATATGGGTTTCCAAAGCGAAAGCCCAACCTAGGACAAAAGCAATGCAGCACATATTTGCTGCAATCATCTTTCTCCAAAAGATATTAAAAGGCTATGTCCATAGTATCTCTTATACATGAAACTGTATGTATTATACAATGTACATCATTTTCTTCTTCGATATTATCCATAGGAGAAGATAAAAGAGGATCAATGGAAAGAAAACAAGGAACAAAGCTCGATTAGTAGCTCTTTAGCTGCTAGGAGGATTTTTCCTTTTCCTTTTTCTTTTATCTGTAGGGCGCATCAGCCCTTGCGGCAGCAGCTATCTCTGGTTCCCATTTGTCGCCATTGGCGAGCAGTTTCTCCTTGTTGTATAGCAATTCTTCTCTCGTTTCTGTTGCGTATTCGGCATTTGGTGCTATATTTAAGTGCAGCAGCAGAGTTGTCAGCTATCTACTTGCCCCCGTTTTACATGGAATATTATATGTCTCGTATTATATATGCCCGTTTAAAAATTCGGGGGGTATCAAAATAATCACGACACAATATGGAGAGAGTTTTAAACGCTTACATTCAACAATAGCATCGACAGGACAGCTCTCCTGGCAGAAACCGCAGTAGATGCACTTGGTCATATCAATATCATAGCGAGTGGTCCGCCTGCTTCCGTCTTCTCGCTCCTCGGCCTCGATGGTGATGGCTTGTGCGGGACATATGGCTTCGCATAACTTGCAGGCGATGCAGCGCTCTTCGCCGGATGGGTAGCGGCGTAGTGCGTGCTCTCCACGGAATCGGGGGGATATGGGGCCCTTTTCGAAAGGGTAGAAGATGGTATATCTACATAGGATATTAGAGCAATGTACCGAGGAATTCAGAGTCAGCCCCGTGGCATAAAGTGATTACAGTCGTATCATTGAGGCCCTTATGAGGAAAATCGGTATAGTGGGTTTAGCGATGGGGAGAATACGTACGGCGGTCTGAAGAATTGCTCCAATACAACGTACATGCCCCGTAGCATCTCTGTCATGAGGAAGTATTTGCCGGCTTTGTCGAGGGCGGATTCATCGCCCTGGTCCCATGCCTTGGGAGGTGGGAGGCGGAAGCCTTGCCGTGGAGGGCCGGCGGGTGTCGCAGACACTGGAGAGGAGGTTGAGAATGAGAACGCAGGTGTGGAGCGTAGATGTGTGGAGGACTGGGGCGATATCTGCGACAGCGCTGGCCGTCTGTAGGCGATTAACCTGAAAACAGCTTTTGAGGAAGCCATTGTGGGGAAGACAAGGTACACAAATAGCTAGATACCAGGGGTAATATGTCAGCCGTCGTTTTTTGGAATTGTCGATATAGGCGTTTGTAGATATCTTGGATCTTGCCCACTGCGACGTTTTGGGAAACTTGTGCGTGGTCATACAATTCTGCCGCCCCGTGATTGGCTGGGCGGTGTGTTCCGGTGCAAAACCCGCATCGAAGAAACTTCAACCACTTGCAAAAAGAGAATGAAACGCATCGAACCTCCAGCCATCAGATCAGATACATTAAACAACTAATATCCACTGCTACACTACACAATATCCAGATCCATTCCCACGATTCCGGCCTCTTCCCCCACTTATTATCTCTACCATGTTCCGTTCCGCCGTTGCCAGGTCGCTGCGCGCTGCCTCCACACCCGCTCGCGCTTTCATCAGACCTTCTGGAGCCACTTTCCAACTCCCAAAGAGCTCGCTCTCTGCCATCCGCCCAGCCCAATTCACACCATGCTTCACCTGCCAGACCATCCGATCATACTCTGCCCCCGCTGGTCTAACGGAGCCTGAGATTGAGGGCAGAATAGTCGATTTGTTGAAGAACTTTGACAAGGTATGTTGTGATACGCATTCGATGGTGAATGTAGTCTGTTGGCAAAATTGACTTTCATTATCACTATATCGTATCAGCAGAATTGCTCATACATCTGTGTGTGTTTTTATAGGTCTCGGACCCATCCAAGGTAATGATAACATAGTTGTTCTCCGGAATCAGTGCATACGCTGGTACTTATAGAACTAATTGTTGGTTCTGAAGATCAACGGCAAATCACACTTTGCGAACGACTTGGGACTGGATAGCTTGGATACCGTTGAGGTTGTGATGGCCATTGAGGAGGTAATTCATCCGTCATCTTTGTTGTTTGCTCGAAATAAGAGGACCATATCACATCCTGACTCGAATCTGTTTTATACAGGAATTCAGCATCGAAATCCCCGATAAGGAAGCAGATGCTATCCACAGCAGTAGGTTACCTCCTGCCATAAAGATCGAGATACGAGGTTCCGAATATCAATAATGGACACGTAGCCGGGTGTTTTATCAGAGTAAGGTATTGTTTACTGACCAGAAATAGTTGACCAAGCCGTGAAGTATATTAGCTCTCAGCCCGATGGTATGTTGTCCGTGATTCTGCAATCACGCTGTCACTTGTGCTAACTTCTATCTGCTGTAGCCCACTAAGAGCATATAGATCCTGGATAGACGAAACGAGAGACGAAGGGGCTGGATACACTTGACGTGTCATGTATCCATATGGCATCCAGTATGTAGGATGTGGCAATGGCAGAAACAGCAGTGGCAGCAGCAGCAGTAGCAGCGGAATCTGCACCAGCGTTAGTGGAGTTCGATAGATTAAAGGGACACTTCCGTTCCTTATTTGCCATATCATGTACATCAATTTATTCTTTTTCTTTCTGATTTCTGTTTTTTTTCTCAAAATGCAACTCAATAAAACTAGAGCAAAAATCCGGGCCCTCCAAGCATGGTATTCGTGTACAAAAAGGATAAAACAGAGAAATTAATTGTCCATTATTAGCAAAAGTGTCAGCAGCGTCTATGGTTAACATTCAAGAAAATGGGAGGTGGTGGTTCTTTTAATGTGGAGATCTTTTCTCAGTATGTACCCCGTGTTGTGCGCTTGTTTATGGGAGTAGTTAAATTCGCACAATATGAAGCAGAAACATGTTTGATATCAAGTTAAATCTCAGTGACATTCAATTGCTGCTTGTCTCCTAAAATATTTCCTACTAAAATAACACACTCCAGGGTTCAATTGAATCTTTTGAATATATGCAAAGTCTGTGTCTTGATGTCTGATGCCAAGCCCCAGCCAGAGCCCAGCCAACTCCTGCTCACGTCAAACCAACCTGTCCCAAAAGCATAATCAACTTAACCTCTTCACCTCACCTTACTACCACCTATCATCAACCACAACTACCACCTCCTCCATCCCCAGCCGCGATATCCAACTGTCCCATACTGCGTACTCGACTCGTCCTCCAATTGATCCCGCCTGTCGTCCTCAGCAACTATCTCCTTAACGGTAAATCTCCCCGAAAGCCCCAAGCCCGCGTGAACTCCGCCAAAAACAGAATTTTTGTTCGGATCTTCAACCTCCCCGATTAATTTACTCCTGGAACAAGCTGATCATAGAAGTATCCACCACCAGAACTAAACCACCTCCAATCCTCAAAACCCATGCTTCACCTAACCATCCATCCCTGAGCTCCCAAACCGGTCAACAAACCCCCCACCCGGGTGCTGATTCGACACAAAAAGCCACCCTCTTCTCCTCTTCTCCTCCTCTCCTCCTCTCCTCCTCTCCTCCTCCCCTCCTCGTCTCTCCTTTTCTCCCGTATTCCCATCCTATGGCTTCTGCCGGTGGTCTGACGCGCCGTCGCGGAGGCGTTCGTTCAAACACAGACGATAATAATGAAGGCAGTCGGGTCGCCTCACCGTCCCCGTTAAACGGATCTTCCTTCGACAGTCGCGTGCCGGAAACATCCTTCACAGGCGAAAATGGACACAAGATCGCCTTTGATCCACGGGATATCAGTGAAAGTGATGAGAGGAATAAGCAACCTAAGCTCACACTAATGGAAGAGGTGCTTCTGATGGGTTTAAAAGATAAGCAGGTGCGTTGGTTGGGGCAAATCTCCCTGTGCTCTGAGAGGGCGCAGCCTTACATATGCATTCTGCCTTTATTTATGCATCAAAACTTCATATTTGAGGAAATATATGTTTGCAGTGGAACTAACTTGGAGACTGCTGTTATGCGTGTGCTCGCATGATCTGATAGGGATATCTATCTTTCTGGAACGAGAATATTTCGTACGCCCTACGAGGTTGTATCGTTATCGAATTAGCATTTCGCGGCCGCATTAGTATGCAAAAGGACTCGTCGAGACGACGCTTTCCACTTGCTGACCGGGTAATCGAGGTCATCGATGATACGCTGACTGGAGAGGTCTTGCTGGACGAGACGTTAAAAATGATGAAGTCAAGTGAAAAGATGAGTGTCAGCTCTTGGATCGATCTCCTGAGTGGTACGCCTCCTCTGTCCATATCCTATAGTCCTCATGCGCGAATAGCATAACTAGTCGTCAAGGCCATTAACGTCAGGAACAGGCGAAACATGGAACCTTATGAAAATCGGTTATCAATTGAAACAAGTCCGAGAACGACTAGCAAAGGGCCTGGTAGACAAAGGCATCCTCCGCACTGAGAAACGCAACTTCCTCCTTTTCGATATGGCCACCCACCCCGTCGCCGACACTGGTGCCAAAGACGAAATCCACAAACGAGTCCGCAACATCTGTAGCAATCGCACTGTTATCCTCACCCCAAACCAGTTCCTCCCCGAGGACATTGAATTTAGATACCTCCGGACAATCACGATGGTTTGTGCAGCGTATGCTGCTAACGTCCTTGAAAATGCGCTGGTGACTATGGGCCATGAGGCGCGGGAAAGAGCCTTTGCACAGGTTGATGAACTGTTGTCGGAATATTCGCAGTGGCCGTTTGCGCGGCGGGCGGGCGGCGGTCAGGGTATTGGCGCGAATTTGGCTCAAGAGGTAAATGAGGAAGTTGATAAGGCGAAGGATAAAGAGCTTCAACTAGAGGTATGATTATATATTTCATTTCTTCTACAGTCTTCCTCCCCCCGTCTGAATCTGGGACCTAGGCTGGCTAACTAATTCGTCAACTCCCTCCAGGTGATAGCAGCCTGTCTGAGCGTATTTACTCGCCTGGATTCCCTTCTCTGAGCAACCGTCGTTGTTTACCCGTTATTCTATTACACTAGGCCTATCAGTCTGTCTAAACTATTTCGAAGAGTTAAATGTGATATTTTCTCTCGACATTTGTCCATTCCTCCCATTTTATCTTGTCCACCGTTCAAACAGACAAAACCAGACCAAGAAAGCCAAGCCGCCTTCCCTCCCAACGTTCGATAATCCGCTTTACTATTCTTCATGCTCCTCCCCACCCACCAACCCACCAACCAAATCATGTCCTCAAGCTCATTCCTCTCGGTTCTCCACAGACCGTGGCTCCTATTTCCATCTGTATGGTGAAGGGGAGAATTGAAATAGTAAAAAGCAGGATGAGTATTCTCTACACAATGAACCATCATATCATATCTGTCTGGATTTCTCTCTTTACCATATTTTCCTCCTTCGCGCGTGACGTAAAATTTCAATATCGGAATATATCTCCTCATTTCTCTCTCTCGTTTCTCTCTTACTACCCTTCTATCTCTTTATCTCTTATTTGCTCGTTACATTCTACCATCCTCGTCCCTTTTACCGACGCTTCATGCCTCCTATGTAGGTAGAGCATGAGAATTCAAGACCAGGCGGGTTTCCGGAAGGGAGATCACTGTATGTATGAAAACTTACCATGGGTGCGGACTGGGAAGAACAAGTGGTTTACTAAAGCGGCCTTTTTGTTTTTATTTCTTATTTTACCTCGTTCTTCTTCGAAGCTCTTTCTTATTCTTATTATGATTTTTTTTTCCCCACCATTTCATCTACATTCTGCCTTAATCTTAGCACTTATTCATTTTTATTATCATTATCCTATTCCTTGTCTGCATTTCACACACATGACATTCTTTCTCCTGTGTAGATGACAATGCTAAGCATCACATAACATAATGATATTCTACCTACACACGCAGACACGCAGACACACTCACACACTCACTCACTCATATATATATATATATATATATATAATATAGAAGACTTTAACTTACATGACCACCTGAAAGAAATCCGCCCTGCCCTATCTACCTACGGATCATAATAATTAACCCTCAAAACCACCTTCCCTCTCATCCTCCCACTCTCCACCAACTCCATAGCCTCCCTCCCCTCATACAACCCCATCTCCTTCGCAACAAAAGCCCTCAGCTCACCCTTTTCCACCAACAACCCAATTTTCCCCAACTGCTCCCCATCCGGTCTAACAATGAAAAACCTACTTGTCAATGCCCTCCTCTTGATCTCATTCCTGACCCCCTCCCACTCAAGCTCCCGCTCCGGGATTGGCTGTGCAATACTAACAACAAAACCCCCATCCCTTACCACAGCAGCATCATGCGCCTGCCTCAATGACTCCCCCCCAACACAGTCCAGCACAAGATCCACAGACTCCCACCCACGCTTCCTAAACGCCTCCGCCAACCCCTTCTCCTGCGTATAATCCAACACCTCATCAGCACCCAATTCCCCCCTGACAAACCCCATATTCCGCCCCGAACACACCCCACAAACCCAAAATCTCTGACTTCTATTCTCTCCAAATAACATCTTCGCCCTCAACAGCTGACACAGCATAACACCCACACCACCACTAGCATTCAGCACAAGGACCCTCTTCACTTCCTCTTCATCATCTCGCTCCCTCTGCCTCACCCTCTCCCGCTCCTCATCCTCATCATCACTATACATCACCACCCCCCTCAACCCCACCTGTTCAAACAACGCCTGCCACCCCGTCAACGCACTCAACGGCAAACACGCCCCCTCCACCGCCCCGACATTCCTCGGCTTAAACGCCAACTCCCCCTCCACCGCCACCGCCACATCCGCCGCACCCCCATCCCTCTCAAATGCAAGCAACCCCATCACCTCATCGCCAACTTTGAATCTAGGACCCGTGACGCTGTGCTCGTCTACCTGAGGTGTAGAGAGGATTATACCTGTGACGTCGTGGCCGGGTATGCGCTTGAAGTCTTGGATTTGGCTTTGGCTTTGGCTTTGGTTTGCGGAGGCGGAGGCGGAGGTGGTGGGGGATGGTGGGTGGCGGAGGGTTTCAGCCCACCCGAGCTCGCCGTGGCAGAAAGGCTGTCGCTAGGATTTTTAGGAGGTATTGGGATTCTGTGGGGGTTGGGGTTGGGTGGGTGGAGGTGTAGATGAGGGTGGATGGCGGGGGAGGGTTGGTGGAAGTGTAGTGGTGGGAGGCGGGGAGGGTGAGGGTGAGGGCTGCCATGGCCGGGGGAATGTTTTCCTGTTCCGCGTATATGGAAGTGTGAGTTCGCGGGGCTGGCTGCATTGTGTAGGCGGGTTGGGGTTGTCTTCCCTTTTTTGCTGGCGCGGGAAGGGGAGTGGAGGAGGGTTATGAGGGCAGAGTGGAAGGGGTAGTTGGTGGTTAGTGGAATTTTTGATTGTTTGGCCGATTGATGAGGGGATAAGGTAGTATAATAATATTAGTGAATTGTGTTATTACGTGCATATCGTTGTTGGATTGAATTTCGGCAGGGGGATTTGATTGCTTTTAGCAGAGAAAAGGGGTTGCGGGAGCTATTCGTAGCTTGAAGGCTTTGATGTGATTAAATAACGGTTTAAAAATTTAAATATAGCATCAATTATTGAGTCAGGGCCATGGATGTACAGACACTTTATATAGCATATATCAGATAGGGAAGAGTTGTTCCAAAATTGCTAGTTTACTGATGGTAAAAGTTGAGTTTGGAGTTGACATCAGTGTTCCAGGAACAGCAGAGGCTTAAGTATAAGGGAACATACATGTGATGTTTGGGTTCCGAGCGCAACGAGTTCATAAATATTTCACTTTACATCCGCCTCAATAAAGGTTTGATTGCTGTTACCAACTAGCAGCTGAGAAGCAAGCAATGATCGAAATTACGCTGTTGTTAAAACCCTGTACTAACTAGTTATACAATAGATAGATAGTTATATGCGGGGAGATTATTCCACATTCCGCCGCGCTTCTAACCCGCAAACTACGCCTGTATGCTCCAAGTTGTGTAAATCTAGTAAAACAAGGGATAAGGCGTTTCGAGGGAAACAAATATGTAAGAAAACATCATGGTTAACGAATAAAAAAAAAGGGCAAAGTAGCTCTTTTACATAGAAATAATAAAATGGCAACTTGGCATAAATCATAGGTCCTCCTGACAATGTCGCTCCTAGGGGTATAGGGGAAAGGGGTAAAATGAGACAATCCAGATAAGTCCGACCAAAGCGCAAGGAAAAACAAACGAAAAGACAACGAAATAGAAGAGATATGCGGAGACACGCCGTCAAAACGAAATTCTCCTCATCCCATCCCACTCCTAATATGAATCCGCCAGCAAGTCATCAAACAAGAAATGGAAAATCGAAAAGAAAGAAAAAAAAAAATACTTAAATTTATTAATAATTCGGATTCTCATCCTGCCTTAACAAATCAACCTCCCGATAAAGATCCTCCGTATCCTCAAACACTCTCCACACGCTCTCCGGCACGCCCTCAAACGCCTTAACAAAGCGCTTATCCTTATTCTTATCCTCCATATTCACCACATCCGTCACTTTCCGTATAAATATAGCCCGAACCCAGTGCTTATGCCGGCGATATATCTCTCCATACGCCTCCGGGTCACTCTGTGTCGAGTCCCCAATGCAAACGACCTTGCGTTTCGGGAACCAGCGGTACAGCTTCTCCATGCGCTCGACTTTATAAGTCTCCGTCCCCTGAGTGAATGACTTGAGCAGCCCACTCATATCCATCCATGAACTGTTACGCAGGATGAGGGTGCCTGGTGGGTACACTTGGCGGAGGAATGTGCGGAGGAATGGGTACAGATTGTATGGCGAGGCGGAGAGGTAGAACCATGTTGGCGTGAGGGATTTGTCGATGTGCGAATACAGAGTGGGCATGCCGGCGATGGGCTGTGGGATTTCGGCGAATGTTGTGCGCAGGATGCCCACTGCGTTGCAGGTCTGGGTGTATTTGATCGTGTCGTCGACGTCTGAAATTATCAGCCAGCCCGTCGGAGAAGCGAATTCGGTTTCCATGGATACATTATGGCTCCAGTGTCGGAGGGATGGGTGGATTATTGTGCCGTTGGGGACATCTGTCCCGCCTATCCGGACTACCTGCGAAATGATACCGTTTTTGTCGGATGGGTTTAGCTTGCGTTTGATGACTGTATGGCGCGTAATGGGTATATCCAGACTTATGGAGCGGCCTGGAGCGATTGAATCGACAAAAGGTTGCACCCGCTCAGCCATGCGGTCTCTGGTTTCCCGGTTGTTCAGACCAATATCCCCATCCAGTCCGATGGCGTCTGCGATGGTTGCGACGAACTTGCCAACTTCTTCACGGCCCCGCTTAATAAAGATGCATGCAACTATCTCGACTTGCCATGTTTGATTGTCGTGGAATCTGCCCCCAGGTGCGCGGTAGGCGGTGTTATCGAGGAGCCATACTCTGTGTTGCTGAGGGTTTGCGGGCTGGATGAGAGGATTTCCTTTACCCAGGAACGATGCTATAATTCCTAAGAGCGGGGTCAAACGTAAAGAAGGGACATGGGCGAGGTCGGTCTCTACACGATCGAAGTCACCTTGGGATCTCGTTTGTTGCTCTTCAGGTGTCTCATGCTTTCGACGCTGTGGGGCGCCGAACATAATTATCAGTTGAGAGGAAGAGAAGAGGGGCGTCGATAGGTTTGTAACTCAGAACTAGTTAATGCTAAGGGGAGCAAGTCAGGCTTGTAAATGCAGTAACTTCTGGACTAAGTAAAGAGCGCAGCATTAAAATCGGAGCGATATGCGAGTTCGCCAGGAGCATCTAGCACTCCTTATTGTATTGCAGATTTATGAGCATCAACAAGTGAAGAGATGAACAGTGAAGATGAGACAGTAGCAGATAAATTAATCAGACGAGAAGCAAAGAACATGAGGACATGCTTTTGTAAAGGACATAGCATGTACACGGCAACACCCAGGCAGCTGAGATGCGCTTCCCTTTCATGGCACTGCTCTTCGCTGAGCCATCATCAATGAACAAATGAACAAATGAACGAGGGATCAGGATGCACAATCATCGCAGAGGGGGGATGTAGCCGCGGATGATCTAAGTTCCCAACTAAGGTTGGGGGGGCCCTCTTTGCTGAAATTAGCCAACAAAACAGAGCCCAGCGATCGGCATCATCCTCTTGGGGGTTGCGGACTGTTAATCTCATCAGCTCATTCCAACGAGGTCATTTTCAGACTGTCTGATAGTGAGGCACATCATAAGGCTTGTCTTCCTGTACGACACAGACACGAGGCTGGATGACAGGAACCGTAAGCGTCGTACTCCATGAAAACGAGAAGGATGGTGGTTAATTCTCATCCTTGGCGACTTATTATTAGACGCGAGACTAAGAAAAGACCGTGTGTCATTACTGTCAGCATCATCCTCCTTACCATTGTTCGTTGTTGTCGTCGCCTGTCTCCCTGTGGTCACTTGGACCAGGTCAGGAGATGTTAAGGCGTTTGGTGTCCTGGATTGCCATCCCAAGGGTTGTGATTATTTCATGTTTCATGACGAAGATCCCGGGGATCTTCATACATCCATGATGTACTCTGTGTGCATTGCTCACCCCCCCGTCTCCAGGGTAAGGATGGGGTGATTGTATACCGTCACTATTTCAATGATAACAATACCGCTCCCGCGTGTGATCTGATAGTTACTAATAGATGGCTACTCTTTTACAGTGTAGCAATACGGCAAAACAATGAGTCGGACCCTATCTTTGTCCCTCCTTCGGTTCGTCCAACAAGACTCAGCAAACATTCAGCTGTCCGTTCATTAGTTAAGATCCCCTGTGTGTGTGTGTGGCACTGACTGTACTGGAGAGACACTGGAGAGACACTGAGTGTTGGTGTCATCAACAAAACCTCCCGCAAAAGTCAAGCGTTCCACAGCTTTTGCCCTATGATGACATCACAAACGGGCGCCAGAAATAGGCACCGTTCCACCTGACGAGAGCTCAGCCCTACGTGACAACCATCAAACCATGCCTCGGAGGCAGAAAGGGCACCGAACCCTAACTCCAACAAAACCGCGAAAGACCCTTTTTAAGCTTACCCCCCGGCGTTCGAAATTTTTCGAAATACGCGGACTTTTCCTTTTGATTTTCCTTCACATACTGCGATGCTATGTATGGAAGAGATGGAATCTTCTTTTGTTTCCAAGTAATCGCAACAGTGATCAAGTCCAAGTTCTCTTCTGCAGAGCAACTTATCTGGGGCTCTGCGAAGCATGAATTTTAAAAATTGTGTTTATAATATGGAGATATTCACTGGCGCAGTCGGAATCACCAGTGCTATGATTTCGAGGATCGGCAATGTACGGTTTGGGATAGTTCTGTGTAAGCACTGGATTCGACACTTTGAATTTGCAAGCCTTGACGGGCTAGTTACGAAGTATCGGGTCCATTCAGTGAGTTGTATATCAACCTTCGTTGGATGCGTTTGCTCCCCCAAATTTGTGGGAACCCAGATCACCGCGCTGACTAACCGTTTTGGGGCAAGATCAAACCAAGGATTGCTGCAGGGTAATGACATCAGGTAAAAGAGCCAAAATAGCCAAACACTTTGGACGTTTGAACATGCGTCTCCCTTCTTATTGCGGGATGCAGTTTGCGGGCATTGCGCAATCGATCATTTGATGATTACGGTGGCCAAAATGTTCTCTAGCCTCAGGAGCCTGTGGACTCAGGTATTTCCCCCTCAACCCCTTTTCACAGATAAGAACCTGCCGAGTCTTCTGGGAAAGGTAAGCTATTCACGCCTTCTCACCTGACAATTCACCTCTCATAAAATTAAAATCACATTTCAATATATTCCCAGGTCTACATCGTAACAGGCTCAAACACCGGGATTGGCAAGGAAGTAGCCCAGGTTTTCTACTCCAAAGATGACAAGGTTTACGCAGCAGTGCGCTCAGAGGACAAGGTCAATCACACGATCGACGAGATCAAAAGAGCCAATCCCCATTCCAAGGGTCAATTGATCTTCCTACCTCTGAACCTCAGTGACCTAGCCACTATCAAAACGTCAGCCAAAATCTTCCTCTCCAAGGAAGACAAGCTGCACGTCCTCTTCAACAATGCTGGCGTCATGACACTGCCCACTGGCTCCAAGACAGTCCAAGGTTTCGAGCTCCAGCTAGGCGTCAACGCCATCGCCCCCTTTCTCTTTCCAAAACTACTAACCTCAACCCTCCTGTCTACGGCCAAGACTGAGCCCCGCAACACAGTTCGCGTGGTTTGGGTTTCATCAGTGACCATGGAGACTGGAGCTCCTAGATCGGTCGGCATACTCTTGGACAAACTGGACCAGCTGGCCAGCACTCACCTCTCCACAGTATGTCAATTATGCCATCAGCAAGGCTGGAAATTATTTGTATGCCGTTGAGTTTGCGAAACGGCACAAGGACGAGGGTGTTGTTAGTCTAGCACTTAATCCGGGAAACCTTGCTTCAGATCTGACACGGCATCGGGCGTTGTTGCTGAAGCTTCTTCTGCGGCCGTTTATATATCCACCTGTCTTCGGAGCTTATACTGAGTTGTTTGCTGGGTTGTCGCGGGAGGTCACCAATAAGGAGCCGGGGACTTGGAGTAAGTGTCTTCTGTTCGTACGGGCTTAAGCAGACTTGTGTATTTAACCATGGCGAAAATTCTGTTTTAGTCATACCGTGGGGAAGATTCGCTCCCGTTCGGAAAGATTTGGTCGAGGCAACGAAGACCGAGGAGGAGGGGGGCAATGGGACAGCGTTGAAGTTCTGGGAATGGACTGAGAAGCAGATCAAACCGTACCTTTAAATCGAGGTGTTTTAGGGAGGGCGTTTCCCATTGTGTCGTCGTTTTCCATTTTTTTGCGATTTTTCGCTCCCATATAAACAAAAATGGTGCTGCGCAATCTTCCACAATGATAGAACAATACAGACCTTTTTTCTAAGGCTGACACAGGAAGAGTGTGGAATTCAACAAGTAGACGCTGTGAGGGTTGAGATGATATGTATTGATAAACAACAAGGAGAAATTCTGATTTCAATTCAGGAGGTCATGTCCCCCTACATTTGCTTAGTAAGTGGAACTAGTTAACTCCCTGCTGTCTAGATATATTTCTCGGTGTCAAGGGAATAATCTTAGAGTTAAGATCAATGTTGCATCATTTCTATTGTAGGAACAAAACTTGAGAGTATACTTCTTCGCAGCTTCTTCAGCCATATATATTACCTCCGGCTGATGGCGTTTTCTCGTGTGATAATTGGGAGTCTACATGGCTTTGGTATTCTGCACCGCCTGGGATATCAGCCCAATCATGGATATGTGGCTGGCCCTACAAAACATGTCGATTTTTACATCTACACAACACCGTTCTACAACCCCTCTTCCACCGGAGATGAAGCAAACTGAAAAAATAAAGCAAAGGAAATGGACAGGTTAAAACTATCCTTGCAAAAGAAAAAATGGTAGCGACCGCCCCTCTGCTCCAACGCATCTTCCGCAAACTAAAACCTCGACAAGGCAAACGATGGCCACCAAGGCCAACAAAAGCAGCCCTAAAAGAATTCATGACAAGGACCCCAGCGACGGATATCAACATCTGCCCCCCAGGTAGTACAGATCCCTCCCTAGCAGTCCGCAACAGTATGTTCTTCAACAAGCTCCCACCGGAGCTACATCTGCAGATCTGCGTGCTTGCATTTGGAAATGGGGTCGTGCATGTTGAGGATGATGGCACGGACCGTTTATCTAGGACGGCTTATTTCTGTCCATATGCACTTGACTGGCGTTTGCCTCGGGAGAATGATTGCGGAGATGTTGTATGGTAGAGAGCTGGATAAGTTTTGGTAGGGTTCTTATTGGAGTTATTGTTGAGCTGTCGGTTGGCGTAAGTATATCCACGGAACCTGCTACAATGTACACGTATTCTTATTGTTAGACACATACCTGGAGTATATGATATGGTTATTCCGAATGGCCTTCGTGTGTCCATGTTTTTTTTTAAAATAATAATAATAATAATAATAATAATAATAATAATAATAATAATAATAATAATAATAATAATAATAATAATAATAATAATAAATGCATGCTTGCTCATCAGCTAGTAGGTACATCGAAGCAATTAACATGTTATATTCCGCCAACACCATCCGCCTGCGCTCCGTGGGCATGCTTCCACGACTACTGTGGCGTTCCGCCCCTATTCTTCCGCCCCTATTCTTCCGCCCCTTTCTATATTAGTATCCACTCTCTATTCACCCCTCCCTAATCCACTCAGAGGCCCCAATCTTTCCTATATTTCCTATCCTATGCAATCGCTCCTACCATATAGAGTGATTATAGTGTGTATATATATAGCAGGGCATTTGCCCATCTTATTAGAAGAGAATCAGACATGATTTATCCTACCTATTCGATTGCTTGTACGCATCAACTACCAAACCACCTCCCCCACGAATACTAGAAATGCATCACCTCCGTCGAGCTCACCCCCAAGGTCCCGTTGCTAGCAATACGAGAAGACTTACTATGTTCACTACCACGATCAATATTTCCACGCCTACGCAAGCGATATCTCTTGCTCAGCGACATAGATCCTTTACCAGGGTGCCCTTACGGTGTCTTCTTCGGAGATGACCGCAATGAGGCAACAGAAGCGGTCGAGCTTCTTCTCAAGTGAGCTGATCGTGTGGCGCGGAAATTGCTCTCGCCCCCCTTCTCGGTTGGAAATGTTCGAAATCGCTGTTAGGAATGCTACGTTCCAGAGTCTTGTCAGTGCGCAGAGAAAGCAACAGACGACGGTCGTGCAAAAGAGCCCGCGCCATCAGCATGCAGGGCGCTTCTGGAGGAGTTTGGGGAATGTTGATGTTGAAGTTGATGGAGCCATTGCGGTGGGTCAAATTGATACGAAGGAGCTTGGGTATTGGATTGGCTTATGAATGGGGAGACGCTGACCGACTTGCAATCATTGAGAATGAAGATAGATCACACGGAGGGGAAGCTGGATACTGGAACCATTAGGTCGATGCCCAGAGTCTTTCATTAGTCTAAGGCTCACTTTTATAAAACTTAGTTTACTATGAAAAAGTAATAAGTAAAATAAAGAAATCTGTGGAATTTGTACGTTAGTTAACTGGGTAACTAACTAATAGTTAGTAGAGGCGAGCGATGCGATGTTCGTGGTCGAATAGCTAATTCTGGTTGGCCAATGAAACGACATCTCGATAATTCTATCCCAACGTCAATGGAACCTCTCGAAGTCCCTGCAGAAGAACATGGGGAGTTTGGCATCAAACTAAATAATGACAATCCCCTTCCCTTGTCCAACATCGACACACACACACACACACACACACACACACACACACACACACACACACACACACACACACAACATAGCGTGGCCTGCTTTAATCTCGCCTAAACACCAATGGCTGTACTGAGACTAATTAACCAGAGCATGCGCTGCTCCTGCGGCAGACCATTGGATACTCGGCTTGCCCGTGAGAGCGGACGGACTCCAGGGCTGGGCAGGCATTTTCCGCTTGGAAACACCAATGTCAGGCCACAGCAACGGCCTTTATCGGGTTGAGGCCGTAAAGGACAAGATGCCACGTACAAACGGGGTGCACTCCCTAGGAAGGGGCGCAACTGGTCTTTTTCAGGACTTGTCAAGGGGGTGAACACCCCATTCCACATCCACCCATAGCCCCCGATCTACCCCTATATGCACAGTACAAATGCGTACATGTCTACAACGCCCCTAGTATATATCATATAAAATATCTCAATTCCCCTCCTTTGCGATCATGTCCTATACATATCTCTCACTCTCTCTTTTCCCTCTTCTTCAGTTATTCTTAACCCAGGATGGTGCTCCCGCAACCTGTGACAGCCGCTACAGTTGCTCTCACCCTTCTCTTGCTCCCGGGGGTTATTCCAGCACTGACTGCTCCCCCATCCGCCAACCTCCCCATATCTGGCTTAACTGCTGAAGTTCACAGCGACAACTCAGTCATCTACTATGGCAAGGGTGCGAAAGAACCAATTCTCATAGGAAATGATGCCAGTGCCGTAACTGGCGGCTGGAAGGCCTGGAATCTTGCCAACAATGGCACCCGTGGATTTCTGCCGGAGCAGGCCGTTCATGTTCACGGACGAACAAAAGTGGTCGGGGTGCTCTATGATGTTGGCGACAGGGATATTGTCATTTCAATTGCGGCCACGGACTCCGTCATTCGTGTCTTTGATGCGCATCAGGCGACGGAGCTCCCTTCGAACCGAAAGGTGATGTTGGGGGATTGGTCTGCTCTGTGTCCGTGGCGGAGTCCTAAAAGTGGGACTCGGTTCTTTTATTTGTTTGGGAAGAAGCAGGCGGTTCAGTTTATTGTGAGGGAGAAGAATAATGCTATTGACGTTCTTGAGGTCAGTTGTTATGTAGACTTTGAAGACGGGCTCGTCTTCTAGAGGTTTGGTTCTCTCCTTCATTGGACGTTTTTCTTTCACGAAATAGCATCATATATATACGTACGTTCCGGCTAACAGCGTTCCAGGTCCAAACGTTTGGTATTCCCGTAGAACCAAATTCCTGTGCCATTTCACCAGACGACTCAACAGTCTACTTCGCGGCTGATGATGACAAGTCTATCTACAGCTTCAAAGCCGAGGACTCGACATCCGCCCCTAAGGTCGACATGGTAGGAAAAGTAGAGGATGACATCAACGGGTTGGCCGTCTACGTAGCCGTTTCTTCTATTCACTTTCTGATCGTCAGTGCTAATACCATCGGGGTATACTCACCAAGGCTGGAGCTCCAAGGTTCACTGAAACTCACGGGATTCGAAGAGCTTGAGGCTAAAGGGTTGTCAATTTATCAGAGCAAACATGCAAACTACCCCGCTGGCCTAGTTGGCTTTGCTCTGAAGTCCAGTGCTGGGCAATCATTTGGTGTCAGCTCCTTGGAATCAGCATTTGCCGCGTTGGTCCTCGAACCCAACACGAAATATGACCCGCGAGCACCTGGATTCCCGCATAAAGAAAATAAGAAGAACGGTTTCGGCAATACAGATGGCTCACTCTCTTGTTTCGCTGGATTTACAGGCAAAGATTGCTCACAGTTTACGTGCAAGAATACCTGCTCGGGTCGTGGTCAATGCGTCGGCCCCAACGTGTGCAAGTGCAAAGATTCCTGGAGTGGGCCAGACTGTTCGTTTCTTCTTGTGAATCCCAAGAGTGAAACAGAAGCTAACGGCGGTGACGGAGATGACCCTGCGATTTGGATATCCAAAAGTTCCCCTGACAAGTCGAGAGTCATAACTACCATCAAATCCACTGAAGGGGCTGGACTGAGCGTATTTGACCTCAATGGGAAACACCTTCAACATATGAAGGCAGGAAACCCCAATAATGTAGACATCATATACAGATTTAAGGCTGGCAACAGAGAGATCGATCTCGCATACGCAGCTTGCAGGAAGGACAACACATTGTGGTATGTATCGCACATCAGATACAAAATGATATAACATATTCCCAACATCTTTGAACCAATTTCCAGATATACATGTCCCCTCATTAACCCCTTCTCCCAGCCTCTTCGAAATTACCCCGGATGGCCGCCTAGCCGAAATCCCCGGCGGCAAACAACCAACGGAGCCGGACTACGGCGTCTACGGTTCCTGTGCCTACCGTTCCCGCACAACTGGTAAACAATATCTCTTCGTCAACTCCAAAAAAGCCAAATACCTGCAATATGAACTTACCACCTCACCCAATGGTACCCTATCCACAACCCTCGTGCGCTCTTTTAGGGGTGGCTCCGGCACCCAAGTCGAAGGCTGCGTTGCAGACGACGACAACGGCCACATCTTCATCGGCGAAGAAGCCGCAGGCGTCTGGCGCTATGATGCCGAGCCTGACGGGTCCAATGTCGGCACGGTAGTCGCGCGAGTAGGAGATGGCACACTCTTCGCGGACGTCGAGGGCCTGGCAATCGTTCCCGGCAAGAACCCATCACAAGGTTTCCTAATCGTCTCCTGTCAGGGGGTTAGCGCATTATCCGTCTTCCGCCGTGCGGCGCCGCACGAGCACGTCTTGACGTTCACGGTTGGACCATCTGGCGACCGGTTGGTTGACGGCGTGACCAATTCGGATGGGGTTGCGGTTGTTGGAACGCGGCTGTCGGATGAGTTCCCGCATGGATTGCTTGTTGTGCATGATGATGCGAATGAGTTGCCGGCGTCGTTGGGCGGTGGGACGGGGGTGTTGGCGAGTTTCAAGTTGGTTAGTTTGAAGGATGTGTTGGGGAATAAGGCGTTGGAGGATTGTGGGCTTTGGGGGCTTTTGGATGAGGTGGATGAGAGGTGGGGGTTGGATAGGGCGCCGCGGAGGGGGTGTAGGAGGGGGTAAGCGGGTTGTAATATTTGTGGCGCGGGGACGGGATTGGTGGTAGCTGCGCGTGGTTACTGTGTGTAGGGAGGGTGCTGGTATGGATATTTTTATACGAACGTATTCTTTCTCATTGTATGAGTTGTGACAGAATGGAAAAAGCTTGTCGATTGCAAAGTTTGCTAACCACGAGAACGACTATATGGTGGAATATAGGTCACGTAACGGAAGGTTCCGACAAGTTGCTGATGGAGGGGGTAGTGTCCTATACTGATGAGGGTGGCTGGGTGATTGACATCTCCAGTGAACAGGATAGATGACGTATTGTAGGGGAATATTATTTTCCTGCTCTTATCGAGCAGCCAAGCAATTAAAGGGATGTACTGGCGAGGTGGCTTAACAGGCGTTTTCAACAACAACAACAACAACAATAAAAAAAGAAGTAAAAAAAAGGTGAGGATGCAAGGGGAAAAGAAGAGATGGGAGAGAAAGGAAATTCTCCTTGGCCTATCTGGCGCCCACGGAAATCAAGCGTAAAACAGAGTCAAATCAACTACATGAAAAAAAAAAAAAATGAAAAAAAATGAAAAATGGCCAATGTATGTTTCCTGTCATGGTGTATCCATACATCCATGCTGCCCCTTTAGACAAAATATAAGGTAGAGGGCAACTAAAAGTCAATGCTTTTAAGGCAATGTAAATCAAGACTTGGAAAGTTGGACAGAATGTCAACCTGGCCCATAAAGAAATGACGGCAACGCTTTCGATCGGTCCCAGCACCAAGCTGCTTTCATAATTAGAGAAAGAAACGGTTATCCCCTCACCTAATTGGCATGAGCAAAGAAAATTAGAGAAAAGAGTATATACTTTCTTCAGAAAATATGTGAAACAGAAGTGTTCTTATGCCAGATTCTAGGGCAGGTTGCATCATTCTCAGTTGTCCACGGTGTAAAACTCTCGATTCGCCCCCCACGCACCAAACAATTGAGAATTACACACACACAAGCAGCAGCACTATGTTGATGTGTGGTTAGGAAGCAGTATGGTAACATTCAGTTACTCCACAGCTCCATGCAGCAACATTTGATTCCTAATCCGGGGACACAGCACCCAACCCGGTAATTGAGGCAACATAGATGGTGGAGCCTAAGAAACTCTCTTCAGCAGCACACCGTCACTAGTGGAAAGAATAACCTGCAGAGCCTGCATACATAGAGAGCCTAAACTTTAAACATCCAAAGAGTGCCAATTATGGACAAGCCTCAAACGTCGAGAGAAGTTGGTGAGATCCGAATGAGCCCGAGGCTGAGATGAAAGATTAGAGGTTCGATGGAGCCGTTACGCTAGTCCATATTTGGCTTAGCGTTCCAAATATAAACCATATATGGTCTAGCATACTTTTTTGTTGATTTTGCTTGGCGAATTTACGTTGAAGTATCCGTAGTCTGTCTGAAACTAAACCTCTACGGAAAATCCCATTACAACAACATGTTTTAAAAATCCCAACTGCTGAGAAAAAGATATTGTTTCCTTCCGTCTGTCCCAAGAAACTCCCCGGGGCCTTCAATCCTAATTTACTCTCACGGGAAGCTGGGCCTTTTCACGGCTAAAGAATCTGTTTTGGTTTGGATTAACATCCACGAAGAAACGCGAGTGTGGAGAGTAATGATGACCTGCGATATCAAATGAATGGCGAAGAAGGGATTCGATAGGGCCAGTGGCCAAGTATACACGGACAGTGTCATCCCATCTTTCATTTATCCATCAGACGCCGCAGGGCCATCTTGGAGCCATGAATCGCCCTTCCTGCCTCCAGGGTGGGAAGAAGGCAGCCCGTGCGGTGCCAATACATTAAAACATATGGCCATGCGGAAAACCCTCCTGGACCAGCGTCCACTCACCGCAGGGCATTTTGCGGACTGCCCCTGGGAACTAGCCAAGTACTTGTGGGATTGCTTAGGCCGCTGGTAAGTAATTGTTATTAAGGTGTCTTTTTACGATCTGTTTGTCTCATATATTTCAGGAGTTTCTCTTTTTAACGCCAATGCCTAGCAGAAGACGGACCATGCATATGTGGAAAATATTCACAACAGCGTACCCCAACGAGTTTTCCAAAATGGAACCGCATTATTCTCTGAAAACTTCGACTAAGAAAATGCCTCTTCTCGCTTACTTCCAGCTAATTAACTCTCCATCGCTGAGTTGGGGTACCGTTTTGAGCATCTCAACGGATTATGCTGATCTCCATGATCTTGTTGAGATATCAAAGATTATCAACTTGGTAGCATTGGATATCACTGCTCCATTGTTTGTGAAACCCTCCGCTGATGAGGGCAATGACATGCCAATAGCCATGCTAACTGATCGCCTTATGAGGAGCTGGAGCGAGCTGGCGTTGAGAAATGAAGCCTTCCAAAACCTACGGGTATTGATGCTTCGCTTACAGCCCGACATCACTGTACGGGTTTTCTCATACCTAGACCGGTTTCCTTCACTTGAGGTTCTCATTGCAGTGGGTTGCCCACAGTTCGCAGACGAAAGCGCCAAAGGTGTCGGTGAGAGGCATGGCTGGCTCACTCGTAGAGTCAATGCCACCAACAAAACAGTAGATAAATGTTTCAGAAGCTACATTACATCTGCAAATGGAGTGGATGACTCGAAGATGTTTGAGATAGGTTCACTCCCGGTGCTGGAGTTTTCCCTGGGAGCCCCAGATGTGAGAGAGTACAAGAAGACACACAAGTCAGTGTGGTTTCATCGGCAGATACGAAACTCCAGTGCTGCGTTATCAAGCGGCAAACGAACCACCGCGCCAGGGGATGACAATACAGCGACCAATGCTAAGAGACAGCGCAGCAAACCTGTGCCAAAAACCCAGCGAAACATTGACATGGCTGGTTTACTTGCAGAATTCCAAAGGTATTTTTTTTTTTTTGAAGTTTCCCTCTGTGACACTCCTGGTCCGATTGCCATGTGCCTGTAGGCTTACTCATGACAGGTGATACAGGAAGTACTATTGCCCCACCATGGATTGGTAGCTCGCAGCCGAATGGCATTATTGTTTTGTGTGGGGGGTGCACTTCATTTTGCAAAACCTCCTCTTCAATCATTGCAGTTCACCTAGCTTGGCTCTCCTACACACAATTATCTTGGTCAGTTGCGGAGCAGTTATTAGTTGAATAAATCAAACACCAGTTTCACGCGTGATTTTTTGGAAACAAAGTTCCTATCAGCACTAATGATGTGGAGGCTGGCATTTGTGCATGAAAATATGGAGTTGGGAATAGGAAAAGGTTCCAGCAATGATACAGTTTGAAGGCAACCATTATCTTTTTTTTGTGGTGTAGCTGTAGGAACTGCCAGTGTTGCTTGTTTTAGAACCAATTGTGGGGTTACGTTCTTCTAGACCTATCATCCCCTGTTTAAATCTGGTATATTTAACTCTACTGTACTCCGTACACTTATCCAAATTTCTAGAAACAAGTAGAAACAACACACAAATTAGAATCCATTGACATTATTGAAAGTTGGAAGTAAATACGCTAGTCTGTAACGGGTAAGCATTTTGAACCCTATGGCTGCTGGCTAAACCTTGGTAATAGAGTTTATGTAAGTCGACCTCAACGGACGAACAACCTTGCCAAGCATATGCATGGTGTGTCCCTCATTCCATTATCCCCCGCCCCTCTCTTCTCTCTCCAATGTTGCTGGATTACGCCAGCTAACTTCTATTCTCTATTTCTCTAGGATTAGATGCTGATTGTGTGAACGTTTCTGCTCTTCTAGAAAAACTTTCCTTGACTGTTTTTGTCGGATATCTCATATAAAAAGTCTTCTTTCTATCAGAATAGCACCTCTGCAGATATTAGCTACCAAACATGGCGGACCGTTGCAGCCCCTCACCTTCTGATCCTTCCAGACACTCCCCTGGTCCTGCTTCTCTCTCCAGCACAGAGTCACGCTCTCCTCCGGCTCGCAACCTCTCATTCCGGTTAGGATCAGCTCCCTCGACTCAACCCCGCCAGAGCTTCAGTGATTCTCTACGTGCTGTTCCAGGATCCCCCCGATCACGTCGACAGCCATCTCTGACGCAATCAGCCGTTCAGAGCCTCATAGACAATCCCCCGTCCGGAAATGCGGCAGATCCAGCGTTCTCGGGCCGTGATTGGACACAGATCTCGATTGGAGAGCTAGTTAGCCCCTCGGAACTTCAGTTTGTAGAGATGGATACAGGTATTGAAGAAGCTACTAATGTATGGCTGAATTCCTGTCAATGAACTGAAAGAAAAAAGAAAAAGAAAATTGTGATGATTTCGGTGAACGGCACTAATATTGAAAATTTGGGTTTTTTACCTTCTGTAAATTTAGCTTCTGATTGACTCTGGCGCTGCTGTTCTCTTGATTCGAGAAAAGGCTGAGGATCGAACTGCCATAAGTACATTTGATTATGCAGACCTCAATGCATATCTACTTCTTGTGGTGGGGTTGGTGCAGCCAGACGAGGAACATGTCGCGTCGCTGAGGGAACTAGAGAGGAAAGCTAGAGAAGACAAACAGATCCCTCTCAGGGAGGTGAAAAATCTGGGGCTGAACAAACCCATCACAACTCTCCCTCCCAGTGCCAATTTGATGAAAGCTGTTGAAACGTTTGGTGGTGGCGTCCATCGGATAATCATGGTGGAAGAGAATAGTAACGAGGTTGTTGGTATATTCAGTCAGTGGCGCCTAGTCAAATTCCTGTGGGAAAATGGACAGAGTTTTCCGGTAATTGATCAGCTTTATCCTCGGTATTTGTCTGATCTGAGGATAGGCTCGCAGCAAGTAATATCAATCAAGTATGTGTTGGTTATTCTCTCCTGCTCTATTTTCAGTTGTTTACGTTACCAGTTCCACTATGATGCATATCCGCTAACAACTCTCTGCAGCGGAGACAAACCACTCTCCAAGGCTTTGGAATTGATGAACAGCGAAGGGATCTCATCTATTGCAGTCGTTGATAATCAACAGAACGTCGTGGGCAACATATCTGTTGTTGATGTGAAGGTAACGTTCGATAAGCTTCTTCCTGAGTTTGGACTTCGGACTCGGGCTAACCCGGATCTAGCTATTAACAAAATCAACATCCCTCCCTCTCCTACGTGACACATGTATACATTTCATATCCGTCATTCTGTCTACCCGCGGTTTGCACGAGGGTAAAGACTCATTTCCAGTCTTCCATGTTCACCCACAATCCACCCTAGCACACACAGTTGCGAAACTTGTCGCGACTAAATCCCACCGGTATGTCCCTTACTTACCCTTAAAATATTCTCCGTATTCTGAAAAGCAGATTGCTAATAAAGTAATAGAATGTGGGTGACTGATCCCCAGTCCCCGTCATCCTCATCATCAACCCCCCCGACGCCATCTCACACATCCATTCACATTCCTTCCTTGAGCAACCAATCCAACATCACCGCGCAGCTCCAGGCACCCAACTTGTCCACATCTATCCCCCAGCCCAACATTACACCAGTATCACCAAGCAGTGATAATAACAATAACAATAATAATAATAATAATAATAATAATAATGCGAATGCCATCTCCCCTCCACCAACCTCTCACTTTGCTCAGCCTCATGCCTGTGGCTCCCAACACAGCCCATACCTGCCCTCGATATCAACGGCGATCCCAGCCTCCTCACTTTCCGGCGCCAGGATGTCAGGCCATCTCGTCGGCGTTGTGAGCCTAACTGATATCCTCAACCTGTATGCCCGTGCAAGCGGACTAAGCCCGGCGGACCCCAACGTATACCGCAGCCAAAGGAGGAGAAGCAGTAGCTCTAGTCTAGGTATGCGAAAAGCGGAGATATTAGGAGGGATATTCTAAGTAGGGTCGTCCGGGGATGTGCGGGCTCCTAGAAATTCAAATGAAGGGATCGTACTTAAATCTTGGTTCCCCCGGATCATGGGATTCTTCTCTTCAGCTTGTTTTCCAGCGTCTTTTTGACTTCACTCCTTTCTTTTTCCTTTCCCTTTGATGCTAGCAAGAGTTACGAAGACCGAAAAAGACCAACCCTGCCATTTTTGCATATTTTTTTGGCGGGGGGAAAGGAGTGCGATTGTGACAAGTTGTATTTGCGAATCCCTGAATAGCAATTTCCGTGTAAAAATTTTCCTCCTCTTGTCCTTTTTCTTCAACCCCAATCTTGATTTTCTTTTCACCAAAGATATCCATATATTTCTCATTCTATTTTACTGTATTCTGGTCCGCCTTCCCCCCCTCTATCTATCAACCTTTAGCGAATGAATAGGATATGATACATTTCATCCCTGTTTACCCAGTTTTCTATATATGTATCTTTGCCGCTTTGACCTAGAATAATTTAAGAGCAACCATATATACATCTACTCGATCACACTAACCCTCATATTGCGTTTACCTCTTTGCAATCGGTCTAAAGTTTCCCCCACCCGCGCCGCTGTCTTTGAAGCGCTGCCACGAAGGCCAACCCCATCATCATCATCATCATCATCATCATCACTTGATATCCAGCCAATTGAAGTGGTTGGCAGATTTCCAGACAGTCGCTAACCATAAGCAGAGGAATTAAAGCGGGAAGTTTTCAAAAATAAAAGGCTAGGTTTGGTTCTACATATGGACTACGGCTGCTGTGTATTAGGGTGCGCTTGTGGTAAACGGTGGGCCAGTCGGGCAGCGAGGATATGGTTTAGCAGCTAGTTAGTGATCTAACCTAGCTAGGAAAGGTCAGTATAAGCACGACTCTCAGCCAATCAGATTGAGCATTTGTCTACACCCTATAAAGACCTATGTAAAACGCAAAAGTTGGGTGCCTGCAACCTCTCCCTTGCTCCCATGCAACCTCATTCAGATAATCAGAGATTTATTCAGCTGATAGTTCTGTTCACTGTTCCCTTCAAGAATGAGGGTTCCCCTGCCTGCAATGCCCTGATTCTCATTATGAATCATGATAAAATCAATGACTTTGATCAAATTGAATATGGCAATGTCATATAGCATTAGGATCCCCTGCAGGGCCCAATGTCCACCCTGGTCTCTTATCTCCTTGCCCGCGGAAACTTTATACAGAAGTCAGTGTCAAATTTCAGCACTGTCAGATCTGATACAACCTTCATCTTCTCAAAAAAGCTGATGTCAAGTGTGAGATGAGGTACAAGATCTGTCTGAGGTGGATGAACAAGATGTTTGATGCTGTAAAGCTCAGCTCACTAAAGAAAACTCACTTCAAATGAAAGTTCAAGACAATGACAGCCGAGCCAGGGGGGTTGAGTGAGGCTCAGATTCATCAGCTAAGATGATAAGACAATGATGCTCTCTTCAACTGTTACCTGCCTCACATCTCTCTGAAGTGTGTATGAGAGAGGGCTGGGTTCTCATCTTCCATGAGTGCTGTAGCCGCTGAGGACTCTGGTGCAAAAGCTGTGATCATGAGTGAATGAGTGACTGAGCTGGGTTTGAGTCATATGACATCATGAACAAGTCATCATTGCTGCTGTCAGTGTCTGTATGTGTGGATCAGAATGACATGGCTGTGCAGGGGTTCCCCACAAGCTTTAAGTGGTAATCCTTCAGGATTCCATCCTGTTCTGAGACCAATTTTCTGACCACCCCCTCTGGAATGATCCGCTGTTTTGGGGGGGGAGAAGTACCAGGCCTTTGCAGACATCATACGCACCGCCTGCACGAACGACCAGGAGGAGCCCATGGAGGTTCAGGTGTTCTGGTGTGCGGCCTGCTCTTATGACTCTGCTGCCGACACAACATTAGCAGATTGTCACTGAGGCAAGAGCAATTGAAGCCAGGGCTGTTCCCCGTACAAATCTGATGATGGAGCAGAATGATACAGTTGCGAAGAATTTGTCCAGCACTTTCAATATAGTCACTGCTGCAATCAATGCTGGTGCTGCCGCTGCTGAAGCCGCCAGAGATGGTGCTCGTGTTGATCGTACAGATGCCGCCTCTGCTTTTTTGTCTGTTCTTGCCGCTGCCTCTGCTTCTGCTTCTGGTTTCGCACTTGTGAACGCACCCACACCTGCGCCCGCTCCTGCGCCCGCTCCTGCGCCTGTGCCTGCATCCACGTCCGCCTTTGCCCCTGCTTCTGCCCCTGCCCCCGCCACCAACCCTGCACTCACGCCCTGCACCTGTACCTTCTGCGTTTGCCCCCTCCTGGCCACTGGTCGTACGATTGCTAGTTCCTCTGCTTCTGCTGGTTTTGTTTCTGCTGTTTGTGATGTGGTGCCTGCATATGAAATTAATCGCAAGGCCACCACAGTGGTGGAGGTGTGGAGGGAATGGTCTGTGGGTTTGAATCATGGGCCTGTCATATGAGAGCTGAATGAGAGGTATCGCGCTGCCTGGCGTCGCTCTGCCGAGGAGCAGATGGCATACGGCCGCCGGAAGCCAATCATTGATGCTTTTCACATGAAGGAATCAGGCGAACAGTGGAACTCTCTGGGCGGCCCAGGAGCTTGATGAAGTTCGTACACAGCAGAGGCTCACTCTTCCTGCTCTCGTCATGGCCCTGAAGAAAAACCCAGACCTGGCCCTCTCTTGAGAGGGTGGAGGGAGATTGCTGTGCTTTCTCTGTCTTTCCAGCATGGCGTACCGAGCTATATGAGTTGTGTTTCTATAGAATGTTGTGTATGGAGTGCTATAGAGAGTATAGAGGCGAATGCTGAATGCTCTTACCCTTCTTCTTTGGAACTAGTCCGTACGCATGACTGCACGCAGCACAGAGTGATAAAATCCCTTCCTGCCCTTGCCTCTATTCCTCTCTTCCTCTTCTCCGCTCCGTCCCACAAACCAGTGTTTCTCAATGAGTAACGCCTTCGTACAGTGCTGAGACATCGTGGATAAGCTGTATGCATTGTGTACAGGTGCCAGAGAGCAGTCTTCTTGGTGGAGACGCTTTCTAACGCGCTCGTACACGAAGGAGGTGATGGTGGGGAGGGTGGAAGAAGAGCTGCTCACTGACTGCGTATGCCGCCCTACAGGACATCGTGTATCCAGTAAGCTCATCTGTTTCCCCCTCTTCTGCCTGCCTTGTAAAACTTTTCAACAACGGAGGCGTAGGAAGACTGACTGGGTGGCTGGTGGCTGTTGCAGAAGCCTTATAAGCAAAGCTCTGCATCCTGCTCTCGCTCTCTCTCACCCACACACAATAAAATGTACGTACAAACACACGCAGGCTAAGTACCCAGCCCCTCCACTGACAGAGCAACTGGCTAACGGCGTTGTACGGAAGCAGTTTACCAAGTCAAGAATACAAGTTCACTGCCTTCTTGCTGAACTGAGAGCTGACCTCCGTACGACAGGGCTTTGAGCGGAAACAATGTTGCTCTGCCGCAACATCAGACTATCTATGTTGCGAGCCAGCAGCTCGCTCCTCTTGCCTTCAGCTCTCAGAGTCAGGCCATCCTTGCCATTCCAGGGCGGGATGTACTGATCGTACGTGGGAGTACGACAGAAGCCCAGGTGCGGAGCCAGCGGGCCATCGTACATCAGCAGCATCCTCACCCAGTCCCGAGGAATGGTGGTGAGGCCTCAGGTCTGTGTCGCTTGTCGACGCAGGTCTGATGGTCCTCGCCCCCTTCCTAAGTGCATTCGGCTACCAGGGCAGTTTGGGGGGCATGTGGGAATTGCAATTGGCGCGGTCATTACGGAGCTAGATGCTCCGTACGAAATGGAAATGATGCGCAGGAGGATGACTCCAGCCTGGACAAGGATGAGGCTCACCGTGGCGGTCCTCCTCCACCCCATCCTCCGTCACGCAAGCGTCCCCCGCTGCCGCCGCCCTTCCCCCGGTCGTCCGGCGCTGAGGAGCTGTATGATCCCTCATACAGGGACTTGAGGACAATCCCATTGTCATTGTTTAGATACTGTGATCCCCCCCCTTCCCCTGCCCCCCC